>NC_057814.1:322137204-322384742 GCF_018294505.1 Triticum aestivum | reverse complement strand
AGCCCCGCACCCTCGCCCGCCGGAGCCGCCGCCCGAGCCCCGCTGCCCCGCCGCCGACCCCGCCCACCGGAGCCCCTCGCCGGAGCGAGCCCCGTCGAGGTACTGCCGTTCGTGTTGACCGGTTTTTCAAAAAAAAACCTTTTGTTTTAAAAAAAACTCTAGATCGGTTTTTTTTCCGGTTTTATTACTTTGCGAGCGTTCACCGAACCGTTCGTTTTAACGAAGGCGTTCGTCGGTTTTTCTCTGTTAACGAACGTCCGTTATTTAACCGTTCGTCCGTTTTTTCTTTTTCGATGGATTTTCTCGTTATTTTCTCAGGTTCGATTTCTGATCGAAACTTCGAATCTGTTTAACTTTTCGCTCGTTTATCGGAATCAGGTGATTCAAGCGCCTAGAGTTTCGTCTCGAAATTCTCTTTCCGTTTAACCTACTCAAACAAGTTTTTGCTACAGTAAAATTTGACCTAGATCCATATTAGCAAACGAAGTTTCTTTCTTCCGCCGTTTGACTTTCGTTGCTTCTTTCGAGTTGATTCTTTTTGCAAACCGGAGTTCTTAAGTTTAACTTTCTGGTTGGATCTTTCATTCGAGTTTTACCTGTGCATTAGCTGAGTACTGATTGTATGCTTGTTTGTTTGCGATAGAATACCCGGAGTGTGCCGCTTGTTACTTCGACTCGCTAGGTTTTGCGGATCATCAGCAAGGCAAGTAACACTTTGATCATACCCCGTTCATACCCAGTTTTATTGCATTAGATCTATTTTCCCAAACACATTGCATGATTAGGATCTAATTAAACTGTGGGTATTGGGATGTAGTTGAGGTAGTACCTATTACCTGTTTACTATCAAACCCTTGGGAGTTACTTCTACGTTGCTTTTATTATTGCCATGCTATGCGTAGACGTGGTTTGGGTTTGAGAGATATTCCTGATAGATGTGAGTGTTTAATAATGGTTCAACTTAAGGTGGCAACTAAAACTCACATCTGGGTGGATTGAGGCACCTGGAGAACCCAGTGTTGTCTGTATGTACAAGGTCCGCCACCCAGGCTCAAAGGGATCATAAGATTATTCATGCTAGCAACTTCCATGTGCAGCCGCAAGCTATTATGGGCTCTAGCATAGCTGAGTAGGTTACAGGATCTCTTGAAGAGGTGGACTAGCAGATGTAGGGGAAAGTAGGTGTACCGGTCCATCCAGAGTAGAGAGTGACTGTTTCTGAAAGACTGTGTCTCGGTCATCCGTTTCTCAAACATCATGCAGTGCGAGAATCAAGCGGAGGCGATCGAGTCTTGTGGGAAAAGTGCACAAACCTCCGCAGAGTGTACAAACTGATCATGATTAGCCGTGTCCCCGGTTATGGACAACTTGAGTATCTAGCACCTGGATTATCATTTGAATCTCATCACCGTGATACTTATAATTAATTTTGTTGGGTTAATGATGTTACTTAATTGGGATTGAGTTGGGGGTACCTTCTCAATGTTTCAACCACCAAGATAGTTAAATAAAATTTATTCCTTTTGAAGTAGGATAAAATTGGCTTTTCGCAAAAACTGTAACCATAGAGCTTTCCACCAGCCACATATGCATATAGTATAGCATTATTATTGTTCATTGTTCTCTATGTGTTGCTTTGCCAGCATATTCTATGTGCTGACCCGTTTTCGGGCTGCAACGTTTCATGTTGCAGACTTTTCAGACGACGAGTAAGGTGCCTTAGGTCGTGGTCTTATACTCAGTGATGCCGCTGGAGTTGATGGACTCACTTATCTTCCAATTCTTCCGCTGTTATCGTTTTTAGATGGCCTTAAGCCATGTTTATTATACTTAATCTCTTCGGAGATATTCGATGTAATAAGTGTGTGATTGCTACTCTGTTATAAATCCTCCATTTGTACTATGCGTGTTAGCATTACTGATCCAGGGATGACACTGGTGCACAGCAGCACATGCCATTTGAGGTCTGGTCGCTACAGCACCCCACGTCTCCTATTGGGTCATTTCTTTTTTCGTGGCAAAAACAGGGAACGAGGTGGGTAGTTAATGCACTGCGCCTAAAAGTTTTGGGATTATTTGGTTTTCGTAACGTGACTAATGCACCAATACGGAGGGAGTACAATAGTAGTCTTTGATTGCAATTTTTTGTTGGTAGCTTACCAAGCTGAGCGCTCGGTGAGTACAATAGTAGTCTGATTGATGAGACTTCAGATTTGAGCCATCTAGTGGAAGGGAGAGTGTATAATATCATCGGCAACTATGTTCAAAAACGAATAAACAATACTCCATGTATTTATTTACAGTGGGAGTAGTATATTTTTTGTGACATGCATTACTAGATATTGCTAGTCAAAATACTAAATCCAGACGGACGTGGTATTACTACTAAATACAAACGGTGGTGCTAGTACTAGTAGTAGTACTACCAATGTAGTAGTACTGTACTACCCATTGGTCAAATTATTACGTGCTGCTCCAAACAGTGAAGTGACAAGACCCTGCGCTGGAGATGACTCCTGAGTGTAGGCGCCATGTTCAGCATACCAAAGTCAGCCTCACCGTCTGCAGTCACTATCATCATGGCTATAGAGCTAGCCTGCTTACAACTAGCCGTGTTCGGCATAATTTCTCGTGCGTTACCACGAGTATCTCTACTCTTTTCTTATACGGAGTACGAGTAAGATGGCCGTGCATTGCACAAAACACCAAGATTGGGGGTGGACGGCGCCGGCAGCGGCCATCACGCCAGATTTTGCATGGCCTTCTAGATGTGGTGGGGAGGAGATAAGGCTGATTGTGAGAGACAAAGAGTTGTTTGTAAATAGGGAACAAGTGCGGGCATATTTTTGCAAAACTGCAGAAGTTTGCTTTGTATGCGTCAGATCAAGATCCGACGGCTATTAGTGAAAGATGGCAGCCACACCATCATCACCAACTCAGGACCTCTTTGATTCGCAGGATTTTGAAAATGGAGGATTAGGATACGGCAATATTACAAGTTTCGAACTGATATTACAAATGTTAGGAGTAATGCTGCACCTACGAAGAGGGAATTACTAGGAAGTTTACGTAAGAACTTTCGTTACTTTAGGTGGATGCAGCATTATCGTACAAACTAAAATCCACCGCCCTGACAAGTCACTACCGGGCAAATAAATTTTCGAGTCTCTGGCAACTTGATGTTTCAACAACAAATTCAGCTTCTGCGGAGACTTTGTCATTTAGGCTTAGATGCTTGCGGTGATCAGCACGCCATTCATTGTTGCGCCAGAGAACGCCAAACCTAATTACCTTGAGCACACTTGCCTCCAGAACAAAGAACCTGGCCAATTTAATCTCAGATGTGCTGCCTCGGTAGTCGATCAAATCAATTTCTGTAAGATGGAGATCAAGGCATTTGATGAGATTGTTATAGTGCAGCACATTTTTCACTTTCGGGTCTTTTTTTATCTGCAAAAGAAGAGAACATATTAGAGCAGCTGGCTGTATACGATTGTCGTGTCATCAAGAGGTACCAATATCATTTGCTCATACGATAGGGTTGGCTGGCTAGTGATATTTTTTCACTCTCTCTCTTTCCTCTCATTTACCTAGGAGCACGTGAAGATCTTGGGCATTTGTTGCCTTCCACTATGTGGCCGATGCCATATTTCTCAAAAGTATGCCACATAATATGCATCGATGTCAAATCAAAATATTTTGGCACCGCTCTAGCGATGTAAGAGAGTTGGCACCACTATGCACATAGACCCACATGTGTAAACAAATAAATCTAACCAACTACACCAGGCTCTCACTCTCCCAAACAAGTGTTTTTTATTGCCTCGGTCCTCTCCCACGCAAGTGTTTTTCATTGCGTGAGTTAATTTGGCACCGGAGCAAAGTAGGTGATCCAGATTGGGGCACAGGTGAGCAATGGAGGGGCATCGATGCCAAATGCATCACAAGTGAATTTGGCACGTGTTTTGGCCTGCATAGTGGAGGGCTGTTATAGCCCACTTTTGTACTACCTCGTGTTTAGTGTAAAATTTTGACCATAGATTTACCTAAGAAAATGCCAATGCATGTCACCAAAAATCAAATATGAATCCAACGATATAATTTTAGTGACATGCATTAACATTTTGTCAGTTAAATCTATGGTCAAATTTTGATACTACAAAATAGGAAGAGTAAACCAGGACGGAGGTAGTACTTGCTCTTAGGGTAACCATAGAGTTACTAGTCTAAGTTACTTGCCACTATGACTAGCCTAGGCTACTACTCCCTCCATTCCAAATTACTCGTCGCAGAAATGTATGTATCTAGAACTAAAATACATCTAGATACATCCATACCCGCGACAAGTAATTCGGAACGGAGGAAGTATATTAGTACAACAACAAAATGATGCAGGCGATCACGTGAGAAAAAAATACTAAAAACATTTCTTTCGGTGCAGTGCGTAGATGCAGTTTTGAACACTACACTTGTCATCGTAATTTGGGAAAATTACGAAAAAGTTGAGCTACATTGTGATTACCGTTTACTAATAGGAAAGAAGTTTCACCTCAATGAGTAGCTTCTCCGTGCACGAAAATCATGTAAGGAATCCAACAACTTGATCCAGATTGGGGCCGATAGTTGGCAAGATCCTCACTGTGCGCATAGACTGGGTCAAGCTTGTGGGAATCATTTTCGGGATGACAGTCGTAAAAAGAAAATTAAAAATGTGAATTTCAAGAAGACGGAGAAGAAGATGAGTGTTGTACCTAAACGATTACGAATCCAATAAAGAGTTCGGAGAATTTGGCAGATGAGTACACCAACGCTGTCAATTTCGGCGCATCAGTGACCCTGATTTTTATTGGACCTTCTAGATCAGATACAAGCAATCTCTCAAGGAAAGGCGCATTGTCAATGACCATAATGTGGAACAGCTGGAGTGATCTCTTCCCAATTGATGTCTTATTGCGGGGCCAGCAAGACACATAAATCCATCGGAGATTCGTCGAGGCGATGTGGAGGCTAATGAACCTGTGGATCTGCTGAAGACGAAGGTACTCGAGCACAGTACAGCTGCGGAGCAGGTGCTCCATAGCCTTCTTTGAGATGCCAACGTCGAAGAGGTTGAGCTTCTTGAGTTGAGGGAGAAGAAGGGCGGGCGCGGCATTAATCTGGGGAGGAGGCGCGGCGCAGCGTTTGCGTGAGGCGAAGCGTGGACGGCGGCAGAGAGCGACATCGTCCAGCTTCAAAGCTGAGCTCCTCGAGATGATCTAGGGCAGGGGATAAGAACCACTCGTCGAACTTGACTTGGACCTTGCAGTTGGTACTGAACATGCAGATGTCAAGGCATCTGGTTGTCCCAGGGTGAGATGAAAGGATCTTGGAGACTGCGGCCATGCATTTGCAATCCCCTTCGCAGAGGCACCTGGCGACGGTGAGGTTGAGGGGGACGCGGCACCAGAGGGGGTGCCACCACCAGGAGAGCAGGGTGGTCTGCACGGCAGATTTGGTGGGGAGTAGGCTGATGATGACGAGCAGCATGTCATCGGGGAGGCTGCTGATGAGGTCCAGGCTCGCCGGATGCGGTTTTGGCTCGAGCCTCCTCCGCTTGTTGGCTGTCTCGCCGTCCATCTCAACCGGCGGAGACGCCGATGTACACGTGTGCTGGTGTGTATTGTGTGCTAGGCGTGCATGAGTGCTTCCTTCTGTGCATGCCGCCGCGCAGCGGTGAAGTGTGCGCGAGTGCGTCCTTCACGCGGAAGAAGTGTCCCCTGAATTTACTAGCGTGCGGGGTGCTACCCCGAGTGGTTTCAACTTTGTTTACTTTACCGCGTGTCAGATGGGCCTCTAGTTTACTTGTTTTAACCCACTGCCACATGGGCCAGCACACGAAGATAGAGAACACGAGCTCACAAGGCAGCATCTGTACTGGTTGACCGGTCAACTAAACATTATACGGAGCTATACGCTGACACAGTAACCGTATAATCCCTCGGTATAGAGAGTTCGAGTGAGAGGGGAGGCCCGTGAGAGATTGTAGAGAGAGAGAAAGAGCTACTCCCTCCGTTCGATAATGTAGTGCCTACATTTTTTTAGAGTCAAACTTTTGAAACTTTGACCAAGTTTATAAAGAAATTACTTATATCTATAATACCAAATATAAATGATAGTATGAAGTAAGTACATGTTGTGATGAATCTAATGATCGTTCCAGATGTAACTGTTTTTCTCCACATATACCTGGTCAAACTTTTCTGAGGTTTGACTTTTCAAAACATCCATACTCTTATGGACGTGAGAGTGTACCTAACTAGAGAGAGAGTGTGTGTGTGTCTGTGAAATAGAAAGAGTGACTGAAAATAGTGTGTGTGCATGTGTGAAAGAGACATGGACAACACACGATAAAAGTAGAGAAAACGTGTGTGTGTCTTATGCAAACATATCACACATGCATCTTCGACAGCAGAAGCGAGGTGAGGAGATAGTGTGTGGTTGTTTGCAACCGAGACAGCAAGACCCCTAGCACGTGGCAAAGAGAGGTCTGACAAACAAGGGAGAGAGGTCGAGAGAGACGTATGGAGAAAATGCAGACATGGGGAGGAGAGAGTGTATGTGTGTGATAGAGAGATCCCCTGGAGATCATGATGGGACTACATGGGTTGGAGATAGAGTGACAAGGTGTGTGCGTGATAGAAGATACCCCGAGAGATATCGAGATAGACGTATGGATGCATGGAAGGAGACAATACATGTGTTCCTGATGGCTAGTGAGAGTTAGTCATACTTAGGGGGGTGCCTGTCACATAGAGAGAGAACAAGAGCGGAGATTGTTAGATGGGTCTATGTAGCGCGAGCAAGATATGTGTATGTGTGAACCAGGGAGATATAAAGTTTGAGAGATATAGAGGAGCCCCGATACGGCTGAGTGGTGCCTCGGATAGCTGAGAGGGGGAAAGATATATTCCATCAGCTCGATAATGCAGTGCATATAAATTTTTTAGAAGTCAAACTTTGGAAACTTTGACCAGGTTTACGCAAATATTATTTATATCTACAATACCAAAGATACATGATACGTCTCCAACATATCTACTTTACCTAACGTTTCTCCTCGTATTTTGGACTCTAATTTGCATGATTTGAATGAACTAACCTCGGACCGGCGTTGTTTTCAGCAGAACTACCATGGTGTTGTTTTTGTGCAGAAATAAAAGTTCTCGGAATGGAACGAAACTTTGCGAGGAATTTTTATATAATAAATAAGAATTTCTGGAGCCAAGACCTACCGGAGAGGGGCACCTAGGTGGTCACAACCCACCAGGGCGCGCCCCCCTCTCCTGGCACGCCCAGGTGGGTTGTCCCCACCTGGTGGCCCTGCAGGCCCTGAAGCCGATGCTTTAAACTCCTATTTTTCCAAAAAAATCAAGGAGAAAGAATTATCGCGATCCACTAGATGGAGATGCCGTCACCTCTTGTTCTTCATCGGGAGGCAAGATCTGGAGTTCGTTTGGGGCTCCGGAGAGGGGGGTCTTCGTTCTTCATCATCACCAACCCTTCTCCATCGCCAGTTCCATGATTCTCCCCATCGGGAGTGAGTAATTCCTTCGTAGGCTCGCTGGTCGGTGAGGAGTTGGATGAGATTCATCATGTAATCGAGTTAATTTTGTTAGGGCTTGATCCCTAGTATCCACTATGTTCTAAGATTGATGTTGCTATGACTTTGCCATGCTTAATGCTTGTCACTTTGGGCCCAGGTGCCATGAACTCAGATCTGAACCATTTATGTTATCATCATTATATCCATGTTCTAGATCCGATCTTGCAAGTTATAGTCACCTACTACGTGTTATGATCCGGCAACCCCGGAGTGACAATAGTCGGGACCACTCCCGGTGATGACCATAGTTTGAGGAGTTCATGTATTCACTATGTGTTAATGCTTTGTTCCGGTTCTATATTAAAAGGAGGCCTTAATATCCCTTAGTTTCCAATATGGACACCGCTGCCACGGGAGGGTAGGACAAAAGATGTGATGCAAGTTCTTTCCATAAGCACGTATGACTATTTACGGAATACATGCCTACATTATATTGACAAACTGGAGCTAGTGCCGTATCACCCTAGCTTATAAGTGTCTCATGATGAATATCATCCAACAAGTCACTGATCCAATGCCTACGACTTTGTCTCATATTGTTCTTACTAAGTTACTACTGCTATCATCATTGTTACACTTGCTACAAAATTATTGCTATCACTGTTACCGTTACCATTACTACTGTTACTATTATCAAAACTATCAAACTACTTTTCTACTGATCACTGTGCTTCAGATAATTAATATCCAGGTGTGGTTGAATTGACAACTCAGCTGCTAATACCTTCAAATATTCTTTGGCTCCCCTTGTGTCGAATCTATAAATTTGGGTTGAATACTCTACCCCTCAAAAACTGTTGCGATCCCCTGTACTTGTGGGTTATCAAGACCTTTTTCTGGCGCCGTCGCCGGGGAGCATAGCTATATTTGTTGAGTTACTTGGGATTATTATCAATTTATCACTATGAAGAATCTGAAGGATGCTAAGACTAAGATTTTTCCCTCAAAGACGAGGGGAGGTAAGGAACTGCTATCCAGTTCAGCTTTAGATTCACCTTTCGTTATAAGTAAACTTGCAACACCACCACATGCTATCAATTCTAATATGTCCCAAGTTATTGATGATGCTACTTCTACCATGAATGATGCTTATGATGATGCTAGTGCCTTGCTTAATGATGATGTGCCACTTGGTGAATTTCTTGATGAACAAATTGCTAGAGTAATACAACATGATGTTGTTGAATCTGGTGATGAGCTTGAAACTGAAACTCCTGAAACACCAGCTAGAACTAGTCTTCCTAGATATGAATTGCCTAAGGTACTGGAAGGTTATGTTATGTATGATGAGACAACTAGAGATATTCTTGCTTGTAAGGATAGAGATGATCTAGAGAAATTATTATGCAAGTATAAAGAAAAATCTTTGAATGCTAGAATGAAATATGATCCTAAGTTTGCTACTTCACCTATCTTTATTGATGATAAGGATTATGAATTCTCTGTCGACCCAGAGTTAATTACTTTGGTTGAATCTGATCATTTCCATGGTTATGAAACTGAAACTGTTGTGGCACATCTTACTAAGTTGAATGATATAGCCACCCTTTTTACTCATGATGAGAAGACTCGCTATTACTTTATTCTCAATTTATTTCCTTTCTCATTAAAGGGTGATGCTAAAGCCTAGTACAATACTCTTACTCCTGGTTGTGTGCGTAGTCCCCAGGATATGATTTATTACTTCTCTGAAAAATATTTCCCTGCTCATAAGAAACAAGCTGCCTTAGAGGAAATATTTAACTTTGTGCAAACTAAAGAAGAGAGTCTCCCACAAGCTTGGGGAGGCTTTGCCAGTTACTTAATGCTTTTCCTGATCATCCTCTTAAGAAAAATGAAATACTTGATATCTTCTATAATGGACTAACTGATGCTTCTAGGGACTTCCTAGATAGTTGTGCTAGTTGTATTTTCAGGGAACAAACTGTTGGACAAGCTAAAGAATTATTGAATAATATATTGAAAAATTATGATGATTGTACTCTTCCTGAACCACCGGCTAAACCCACTCCAAAGAAGAGGGGTAAATTATATCTCAGTCCTGAAGATATGCAAGAGGCAAAGAAATCTATGAAGGAAAAAGGTATTAAAGCTGAGGATGTTAAAAATTTACCTCCTATTGAAGAAATACATGGGCTTAATACACCACCACTGCCTAAGGTGGTAGAGGTAAATTCTTTAATGAAGTTCAATGATAATGATAATCCTCACAATATGCATCCTAGTCAATGCCTCTATGAGTTTGAAAACTATATTAGAAAACAAGATCACTTCAATGCAAATGTTATGAAACAATTGAAATATAATTCTGATATGATTGCTCGCTTAAGTGACTTGTTATTTAGAATTTCAAATGATGTTAGAGGTGTTGGAAAACATGCTTCTCTGGTTCAAACTCAGTTAGAACAAGTTGCTAAATCTCAAAGAGAATTGCTTGATGAAATGAATAATAATATACATGACTTTGCTGTTAGAGTTGCAACTAGAGGAGGTAAAATGACTCAGGAACCACTTTATCCTGAGGGACACCGAAAAAGAATAGAACAAGATTCACAAAGAGTTAACACTGATGCACCTAGTCCTTCTAGAAAGAAAAAGAAGAAGAAAAATGATAGGACTTTGCATGCTTCTAGTGAACCTGAATTAGAAAAACCTCCTGATAATGATAATGAAACTTCTATCCCTGATGCTGAAACTCAATCTGGTAATGAACACTCACCTAGTGATAATGAAAAATATAGTGATGAGGTTCATGAAGACACTCAGACAAATAATAAAGAACCAGACAATGATGTTGAGATAGAACCACATGTTGATCTTGATAACCCACAACCTAAGAATAAAAGATATGACAAAAGAGACTTCATTGTTAGAAAACATGGTAAAGAAAGAGAACCGTGGGTTCAACCTATGCCTTTTCCACCCAAGTCAACTAAAAAGAAAGATGATGAAGAATTTGAATGCTTTGCTGAAATGCTGAGGTTAGCCTTTTTGTGTACTCGCTTGACTGACATCTTGAAAATGCCTCCTTATGCAAAGTATACGAAAGACATCATCACTAATAAGAGAAAAATACCGGAAGCTGAAATCTCCACTATGCTTGCTAATTATACTTTTAAGGATTGAGTACCTAAAAAACTTGGACATCTGGGAATACCAACTATACCTTGCTCCATAAAAAAGAATTATGTGAAAACTACTTTATGTGACTTAGGAGCTGGTGTTAGTGTTATGCCTTTCTGTTTATACAAAAGACTTGACTTGAATAAACTCACACCAACTGAGATATCTTTGCAAATGGCTGACAAATCAACTGCCATACCTATCGGTATTTGTGAGGATGTGCCCGTTGTTGTTGCTAATGTTACTATTTTGACTGGCTTTGTTATACTTGAGATGCCCGAGGACGATAACATGTCGTTTATCCTTGGTAGACCCTTCTTGAATACTGTAGGGGCTGTTATTGATTGCAATAAAAGCAAGGTCACTTCTCATATCAATGGTAATGAGCATACGGTGCACTTTCCGAAGAAACAATTCCAAGTGAATGGTATTAATGTTATTGAAAAATCTCCGACAATCATTATTGGAAGTTTTCAAATACCTATACCTACTGTCAAAAAGAAATATGAAATGCTTATTGTTGGGGACATTCATATACCCATTGAGGTAACTTAGTGATTTACGAATGTTCTTCGGTTTCATGCTAATCGAAAGTGGTTGTTAGTATGACCTGATCAACCTTATTAAAGAATCATTTTTAGCGGTATGAAGTTGATGAATTTAGTAAGCACTACCTTCTATGCCCACCTTTCTGTTTTCTGTTTTTATTAGTTAAATAAAATAAAATGCCATGTTTTGTCTGTTTTCTGAATTTCCCATGCAATAAAAAATCACCCAAAAATGAAAGTTCTCATAATGCTCTCAAAAATTAATATGATTTTTTTCCTGATATTTATGAATTTCTGGTGCAAATAATATCAGAGGGAGGTGCACCGGGTGGGCACAACCCACCTGGGCGCGCCAGGACCCCCAGGCGCGCCCTGGTGGGTTGTGGTCCCCACGTGGGCCCCCTCACTTATCTCTTCATCCCACATCATCACATACCTCCAGAAAAAATTCTCCATTGCTCTCTCTCCCGTGTTCTTGCTCTCAAACCCGCGGATTTGGATCTCTTTGCTCAAAGCTCCATTTCCGAAACTGTTTCGGGGGATTGTTGCTTGGTATGTGACTCCACCGTTTGTCCAATTAGTTTTTGTTTTAGTGGTTTATATTTTGAATAATTAGCTAATCTTGGTGTTGTTGTAGACGAGCTTGCATGTTGAATTCTTGGTGTTCTAAGTAGTTTGAATGCTTGCTATGGCCTCTATGTATCCCTATGAGTAGTTGCTATCAATTTTGTGAAGTTTTGTTGAGAAAAATATGTGGACTAAAAATTTCAGAAATTTTTTTCATAGGAAAAAGATGAATATCTTTCGGAAGTTTGCTTCTAAGAAGAACTCCAAGGGTGTTATTGGGGAGTCATCTGACAGTGATCTCCATCCTCGGAGGTTGGCGGAGGTTCGGCCGTGCGAATGGCCGCATACCCAGTTCATGGAAGAGGTTGGAATCCTTCAGGAGTTCACACAATATGTTGCTAATGCCGGCCTCACCAACTTCATCGCAGATGAGTGTGAACAGCATCAAATCCTCACAAACATCTTTATTCAAAGTTTCACTTTCTTTCCTAGGAATAATCCTCCCGAGGTGCAGTTTGATTTATATGCTGAAACCCATCAGATACCACTTGCTGAATTTTGTAAAATATGCATGTTCCCTTGTGACGGGAGCTTAGCTGAGGCTAGGCCGGCTGAGTTTGAAGCCTTTTATCACACCTTGACAGTGGGAGATGAGAGAGGGGTATGAGCTATCACTCCCGCCGACTTGCATTTTCCTGATATTCATTACTTTGCTCTTTTCATTGCAAAATGCTTGCTTGCTAGAGAGAAGGTGGGTGCACTCAGTTCACCAGACCTTGCTATTTTACGTCATGTACTAGAGGGCGACAACACTTATAGCTTGGGAGCTATTGTGGCTCGCCGCCTCCACATTAATAAATCCAAGGGTAAAATACATGATGGGATTTTTGCTACTCGTTTGGCGGCTCACTTTAATGTTGAGATACACCATCATGATTACCTTCTGACCAAGGTTTACCTAGACCGCGCAGCCATGGAGCACCACCATTTTATTGCACGAGATAACCCTGATATTCCTATTCCTTATAACCTGGTTTTTAGCATTGAAACTCGTGATACTATTCCATTGCCTGCTCCCGCTTTGTTTGATTTTGTTGCCAGGGGTGGATATAGGATTATGCCTGCGGAGATCATCGCTTACCGGAATGCTCAGGCTGCTGCAGAGGCAGAGGAGGAGCCTCAGCAGTGGGATGAGTGGATGCCCGCTCCTCAGTACCCCAACTACTATCCAGGCTACTGATCGACTACCAAGTTAGTCCAAAAGCCTAAGCTTGGGGGAGTACATGTTCTCACCGACATTACATTCATGTCCACTTATTTTCATTTGTCGGTGTTCACACTTTTTCATTGTATCATCCATGTTTAAATTAATTTTCTTGCTTTCTTCTTGTGTGTTTGAAAAACCTCAGAAAAAACAAAAAAAATAGTTGCAGTTAATTTACTTTCTATGCATGCTTAGTAGTAGCACTAAAAAGAAAACCCAAAAAGATTTCCTTGTTCTTCTTTTGCTTGTTGGGAGCTTTCCCGTGTAAATAAGTTTTTCTCTTTTTGCTTTTCCCTTTTTTGTGCTTGTTCAATAAAACCAAAAACTCCAAAAATATTTCAGTGTGTTTCTCTGAATTTCCTTCCTTTTTATCGAGTCTTGCCGAGGAGAAGATCACGATCAAAATGTTGAGTGGCTCTCATATGAATAAATGTTAATCTAATAAAGAGCCCATCTTACCTTGTCTTCTCCTGTTGAATAAAATGTTTGCAGATTGCAGCTTAGTTCACGGCACTCTTGCACTATTATTATTTTCATATCGTTCGGTCATGCAAGTGAAAGGCAATAATGATGATATTTGATGAACTGGTCGTGGCAGAGAGAAACTGGTATGAACTCGACTTGTTCTGTTTGTGTAAATATGTTTAACCTAGTATCCATGATTCCGCCCATTATGATTAAACATGTTTGCAATGACAATTAGAGATTATAGTTTCTCATGCCATGCTGGGAGTGGATAAAGATTTATCTGGGATATCAACATTGCGTTAAAATGATTGTGATGTAGTATGATGATATGGTATCCTCCTCTGAATGTTCGAGTGGCTTGACTTGGCACATGTTCATGCATGTAGTTGAATCAAAATCAACATAACCTTTATGATATTTATGTTCATGGTGTTCATATCCTACTCATGCTAGTGTCCAAAGTTACTTATGCATAATGCATGTTTGTGACCGTTGTTGCTCTCTAGCTGGCCACTTCTCAATCTAATTGCTAGCCTTTGCCTGTACTAAGTGGGAATTCTGCTTGTACATCAAAAACCTTGAACCCAAAGTTATTCCAGATGAGTCCACCATACCTACCTATATACGGTATTACCCTGCCGTCCTAAGTAAATTTGCATGTGCCACCTCTAAAAACTTCAAATAAATATCCTTTTGTGTGCCTGGATCATTCATGGAACAACAGGAGGTGGTCGATATCTTCCATGCTAAGCGGTTTATTCTCAGGTCGAGTGTTTATTCACTCGCCATCGCACGAGAAAAGGGCGGTAAGAGGGATGCCCAGTCCCAAACTGCAAAAGAAATGATTTCTCAAATAATCAAACAAAAACTCACAATGGAGTCAAAACCGTTACTTTTGTCGCTTGGGAACCGCCACTAGCGTGCTTAGCATGGAAGATATTGATAACTGATGGTCGTGAAGTAAATGAGAAGGGTGCATGTCTCAAAATATTATTTATCTCTATTTTAAAAACTTGAGCTCTGGCACCTCTGCAAATCACTGCTTCCCTCTGCGAAGGGACTATCTATTTACTTTTATGTTGTGTCATCACCCTCTAAAACAAGCGCCAGAACCTGAGTGCACAGCTGTCATGACTTATGCATTGTGTGTAGCTAATGTTGGGTGCATCATGACTAGATCTTTTCTACCATGAATTACAATGTTTAGTCACTGCTTGAACTTTCGAGGTGCTCTGCATTTACGTTTTGCGGTCTCAGAAAGGGCTAGCGAGATACCACTATTGTCATATTATATCATGGTTGTTTTGATAACATGTTACCATTTGAGATATCTTATTATTGCTCGCTAGTTGATTATGTCATTGATATGAGTTAATATAATCTTTAGGAGTTATTGTCAACATGGTTAGTTATTATGTTGGCTGAAAACATGGGTGTTGTTTAAGCTTATTTATGCAAAGAAGAGCAAAAGAGTTCATAAAAGTTTTTTCTTTTTTCACTTTTAGTTTATCAACTGAATTGCTTGAGGACAAGCAAAGGTTTAAGCTTGGGGGAGTTGATACGTCTCCAACGTATCTACTTTTCCTAACGTTTTTCCTCTTGTTTTGGACTCTAATTTGCATGATTTGAATGAAACTAACCCCGGACTGACGTTGTTTTCAGCATAACTACCATGGTGTTGTTTTTGTGCAGAAATAAAAGTTCTCAGAATGGAACGAAACTTTGCGAGGAATTTTTATATAATAAATAAGAATTTCCGGAGCCAAGACATACCGGATAGGAGCACTTGGGTGGGCACAACCCACCAGGGCATCCCCACCTCTCCTGGCGCGCCTAGGTGGGTTGTCCCCACCTGGTGGCCCCGCAAGCCCTGAAACCGACGCTATAAAATCCTATTTTTCCAAGAAAAATCAAGGAGAAAGAATTATCGCGATCCATGAGACGGAGCCGCCATCACCTCCTATTCTTCATCGGGAGGCCAGATCTGGAGTCCGTTTGGGCCTCTGAAGAGGGTGATCTTCATTCTTCGTCATCGCCAACCCTTCTCCATCGCCAATTCCATGATGCTCCCCACCGGGAGTAAGTAATTCCTTCGTAGGCTCGCTGGTCGGTGAAGAGTTGGATGAGATTCATCATGTAATCGAGTTAGTTTTGTTAGGGCTTGATCCCTAGTATCCACTATGTTCTAGGATTGATGTTGCTATGACTTTGCCATGCTTAATGCTTGTCACTTTTGGCCCGGGTGCCATGAACACAGATCTGAACCGTTTATGTTATCATGATTATATCCATGTTCTAGATCGGATCTTGCAAGTTATAGTCAGCTACTACATGTTATGATCCGCAACCCCAGAGTGACAATAGTCGGGACCACTCCCGGTGATGACCGTAGTTTGAGGAGTTCATGTATTCACTATGCGTTAATGATTTTTCCGGTTCTCTATTAAAAGGAGGCCTTAATATCCCTTAGTTTCCAATATGGACCCCGCTCCCACGGGAGGGTAGGACAAAAGATGGCATGCAAGTTCTCTCCATAAGCACGTATGACTATTTACGGAATACATGCCTACATCATATTGACGAACTGGAGCTAGTGCCGTATCGCCCTAGGTTAGAACTGTCTCATGATGAATATCATCCAACAAGTCACTGATCCAATGCCTACAAATTTGTCTCATATTGTTCTTACTAAGTTACTACTGCTATCATCACGGTTACACTTGCTACAAAATTATTGCTATCGTTGTTACCGTTACCGTTACTACTGTTACTATTATAAAAACTATCAAACTACTTTGCTACTGATCACTTTGCTGCAGATAATAAATCTCCAGGTGTGGTTGAATTGACAACTCAGCTGCTAATACCTTCAAATATTCTTTGGCTCCCCTTGTGTCGAATCTATAAATTTGGGTTGAATACTCTACCCTCGAAAACTATTGCGATCCCCTATACTTGTGGGTTATCAATACATCATACAAAACTACATCTCATGATGAATATAATGATATATGTTTGCCGTTCTAGATGTAAATGTTTTTCTCCACGTACATGGTCAAACTTTGTGATGTTTGAATTTTCAATAAATCTATATGCTATGGACCGAAGAGAGTGCCTAAGTCGAGAGATATCAAGTGCGTGTGAAGGAGAATGAGTGAGTGTGCAAAAAGAGTATGTGTGTGAAAGAGAAATGGACAACAAACGATAAATTAGAGAGAGAGAGAGTATGTGTTCGTTTCTTATGCAAACATATCACGCATGCATCTCTGAGATAGAAAAGCGAGGTGAGGAGATACACGAAGATAGCTAGTGCGTGATTGTTTGCAACAGAGAGAGACACCCCTATAGCACATGTCCAATAGAGGTCTGGCCAACAAGGAACGAATGTCGAGAGGGACTCATGGAGAAGATGGACGCATGGGGAGGGAGAGAGGGTGTCTTTGTGATAGAGAGATCCCCTCGAGATCGTGAGGGGACTATATGGGTGGGAGATCGAGGGACGGGGTGCGTGTGCGATAGAAAGATGCCCCAAGAGAAATCGAGATAGACCATGCACATGTTTGTGATGGAGACTAAGAATTAGCTACTCATATGCATATAGGGGGGACAGCGTGTGCCTACAATTGAGTGAGAGATCATCATACTTGGCTAGGCGTGAGATTGTGTGTGTGTGTGAGAGAGATGGAGAGAGAACGAGGGAGAGAGATAGAGTTTTAGATGGGTCTATCGAGTGCGAGTGAGATATGCATGTTTATGTGTGACCCAGGGAGGTGGAGAGTTTGAGAGAGAGAGAGGGAAGAGCTCCGAGACGGCAGAGTGGTGCGTGAGAGAGTTACGGCAATGAGCTAGGGAATTTGTGTGCGTACGATGAGTGCACCCAAGATATTTAGCTTCGACTAGAGAATCATACATAGTGTGCGAGAGAGACCAATACATGGAGTGAGTGTGCGAACTAGAAATACCCCCCCCCCCCACACACACACACAAAGAGAGAGAGAGATAGAGAGGGACCAACAAGGTTTGTGTTTGGATGCGTGCAATAGAATTGAAGATTGTCGGCGAGAGAGAGACAACAGGAGTCCGGGAGAGGGGGAGGTCGCGTTTTATGCATCAAAGACTGATATAAACCATGTTTCAATGTAAACTTGCATTCAAATATTAAAATTGGAGAACGTGTTATCTGCAATCCACACATGAACGTAGATATGCGTATCAAACAAGTTCATTAATTTGGATTTCAACATGTTCATGGAGTACCATAATACTGTACAACATGCTACTCGATTGAGGTGTTCAATTTTGGATTTAGTTCACTATTTTGACCTGGTGAACGAGCTATTTCATTGAATCGAGATATTTCATTTTGGGTTTGATTCCCGTTTTTGAGTGGGTCAACTATTTGTCATATAGTAAACCGTTACCAACGAGCATGTAAAAACACATTAGTCCCGAGCATCATCTCTCCATCTAAAAAAGAGGTGGCAAGCTAATATTTCAAATTTTGATTCGAATCGACTTGGTAAGGTAGACGTGGATGCTCGTTCTCCCAAAATTTGAACGAACCGCTTAACATCCTCTGCTCGGTGGAATTCGCTCGAGCAAATAAATGGGAGACGTGAAATTACCGGCCTATGTGGGACACGCATCAATTGGCCCGTTGTACATCGAGGGTAGGTTCGTAACTTCATCCAAGCGCGCCTTCTCCTCGGCTGAAATGACATGTGCCGAATAATTCATAAACCATGGGCAGCAAAACACCCTCTCCTTGATCGAAATCGCTCGCGCCGACTATTTCAAAAATGCCCGAAGTCACTCGTGCCGACTATTTCAAAACACGCCCTCCTCGCCCAAAATAGCTCGCGCCCACTATTTCAAAACATGCACTCCTCGCCCGAAATCGCTCGCGCCCACTATTTCAGAACACGCCCTCCTCGCCCGAAATCGCTCGAGCCCACTATTTGGGAGAAGCAAAGTTACTCTACTATCCCCGACCCTCAGTACACAGACCCAATCCCAGAAGCCTAAAGGCAGGGGTAGAACTATAACTCCCCCACCCACACACATTTCAGACAAATGCGCCCGTAAGACATGGTTCCCCCTCCCAATTCCCCATTCATATCTCGTGGGCGCCAAATCACCTTCTCCCCGGAAGCTCCATTCTACCCAGCCGTGAAACCTCAGCCCCTCCTCCATGGCTCCCCCACCGCACCAAATTCACCGCCGCCCTCCTCCCCAATGCCGGAGAAGCTGTCCGTTTGCCTTCGTGCACTGGGCCGTGTGCCTCTTACTCCGTGCTGCCGGAGCTGCCTCGACGACGGCTGCGTGAACCATACAGGAGCCGATTCACCCCCGCCATTGTGCACGGCGCCGGAGCGGCTCCAACTTCGGATGCGTCCAGGGCCACGGTGCTGCTTCCCTGTAGCCGTCCATCTTCGCGACATCTCTGCTTTCCTACCACCGGTAGCCATCGCAACCGCGCCGGTCTCACCAGCTCAGCAGCTGGAGCTACCTACTTCACTGGACCGCAAGATAGGTCGTACATGTTGGGGAATGTGGCATGCAATTTCAAAATTTTCATACGCTCACGCAAGATCTATCTAGGAGATGCATAGCAAAGAGAGGGGGAGAGTGTGTCCGCATACCTTCATAGACCGAAAGCGGAAGCGTTTGACAACGCGGTTGATGTAGTCAAACTTCTTCTCGTTCCGACCGATCAAGCACCGAACGTATAGCACCTCCGAGTCCTGCACACGTTCAGCTCGATGACATCCCTCGAACTCCTGATCCAGCAAAGTGTCAAGGGAGAGTTCCGTCAGCACGACGGCGTGGTGATGGTGATGGGGAAGTGATCCGCGCAGGGCTTCGCCTAAGCACTACATGAATATGACCGGAGGCATAAACTGTGGAGGGGGGTGCCGCACAAGGCTAACAATGTTTGTTGTGTGTTCTAGGCGCCCCCTCCCCACATATATATAGGTGGGAGGGGGAGGGGGACAGCCATGGGGCACCCCAAGTAGGAGGAATCCTACTTGGGGGCCTTGTCCAATTCGCCCCCCCCCCCTTACCATCTTTTCCAGAGAGGAAGGAAAGGGGAGAGAGGAGGGAAGGAAGGGGGAGGCCGAATTGCCTCCCCTTCCTTCTCTCTTCCCCTTTTCCTTTCCCCTTCCTATTCGACCAGCAAGGGGGGCGCAGCAGCCCACGCTGGCTACTGCGTTTCCCCTCTTGGCCCAATAGACCCATATAGTTTGCCGGGGGTAGCCTGGAACCCCTTCCGGTGACCCGATACGTACCCGGTACCCCTGGAACACTTCCATTGTCCAAATACTATTGTCCTATATTTGAATCTTTACCTCTCGACCATTTCGAGACTCCTCGTCATGTCCGCGGTCTCATCCGGGACACCGAACAACATTCGGTCACCAAATCACATAACTCATATAATACAAAATCGTCATCGAACGTTAAGCGTGCGGACCCTACGGGTTCGAGAACTATGTAGACATGACCGAGACACCTCTCCGGTCAATAACCAACATCGGAACCTGGATGCTCATATTGTGTCACGACCAGATTTTCGGGATATAAATTCCCAGAAAAACGGCCTGTGTGCTCACCAGCCCCAGGATTACTGTTAGCTGATGAGGTACCAACTTGATACAAGAAAATCCAAGCAAGTACAAAAATATGTAGTACAAGACCATTGAGGCCTAGGAGTACAACACTTGGTTTCTAATGGTAGAGGGCGGAAGCGGTTGGATACATCTGCGTCTATGGGACTCCATTTCCCACAAGAACAGCTGACCAGGATAACTCCTATCTTCGCGAGGCTGCACATGTCAACACGTAGGTTCCGAGGTTGTCACCGCGATGCTTATCTCCAAGCGAGGAATCTGGCCAAGATAATAGCCAGGGACAAGCCAGTGAGTACGTTTGAATGTACTCGCAAACATTAAGAACACGGGTATAAAATATTAGGACATGCTCCGGATTATCATGTGATCACACGTCCGTCATGAAATATACGAAAAACCAAGATGCACACATATGGTTATAAATAATCCAACGTAAAGTACTAGGTGCCAAACGAGGGTCTGAAAGACTCCTCGAGCGGAAACTGCAAGAATAGTAATACTGGTGCCAAACGAGGGTCTGAATGACTCCACGAGAGGAAACTGCAAGAATAATAATGCCGCAGTCGGGCGTCGGGGCGACACCACATAAAGGGCTTATAACAGGTAAATGAACAACAAGCATGCCGCAGTCGGGCGTAGGGCTTATAAGAGAATAATCACGGTGAATATCCAGGAGGTAGAACCATCCCCGGAATACTCAAGAAAAACATACATAATGTAAATGGTTAGTCCAAAATAATGAAGATCACAATCCATATGTGCCACAATCATAAACAATATTTAGTACAGTCGTTTCTCCATCCGAAAACCGATAATTTAGTCAAGCCGTATCTCCATCCGAATACCGTTACTACGATCCAGTTAGCCGTGTCTCCATCCGAATACCGTTACTGAGTTCTAGTTAAATCATTCTCCATCCGAATACCGTTACTGAATTCAACTCAGACTATGGTCCTTACTCAAGAACATGACTATCCAACAGGATATATCCTCTGCAGAGGGAGTACCATTTTCCACGAGTAACGGGTTTACTTAGTCCCTCGGGACTAATTCCGTCTATGGTCTTTTAATTGAAAACACGCCTGACCTGCACACACCAGCTTAACTCACCGGTGTCTGGAATCACCCACGACACCTGCCAAGCAAAACTCTAAGTGGGGAGGCTACAACCTCGACGTAGCATGGGATCAATTTTCTATTCACGCGCTCTAAGGGGGTGCCCCCCCTCTCGGTCCCAACCGGAAACACCCATGCCCCTGACCAAGTGGCATGCCTACCGGAGGCCTCCGGTATCTTCCACTATGGCCCCTCTGTACGGTGTGTGCTTTGGTAGGGGTTGACAACTTACTGAACCATACCCTGTCCCCTGCAGGGACAAGTGGTGGTACCAACAAATAAGGAAGCTATTGATCAAGACTCGGTCTACAACCGACTCAGGTGGCCCAAGAATCCTCCAACAATATTACCACTAGTGAAATAAATCACCACTCCTCGAGCCTCACCATGCCATACCGGGCATACTCGTCTCGACGAGGGACTAGGGACAAGCTCGTGTCTACCCAAGACCACGACTTTCCCAGCTTCCTACCGGTATGCATGAGAAGTTCACGAGGATGATCCAAATCGTTAGTGTATCCATTGTTGACCACAAAGCAACTCCAAAGTGTACTCATGTACGAGACTATATCGATACATAAGGCAAACGCATACTCCAAGTCAAAAGGTGTTGTGATCGAATCAGAACACCACAACAAAATATTATGCCAGAGTTCAGAAATGCTTGCCTTCAAGAGTATGCAAAGGATGCACTTTTTGGAGGCTTTCCCTTTTCTCCAAAATCCTATTTTGCAAAACATACAAATAACAAATATTTCAAACACAGTACCAAAAGTTGTCTCAAATATTATTGAAATAAATCTTAAAATAAACTAGATGAAATTTGAGAGAGGTAGGAAAAAGAATCAACTCATTTGGAGTTTTATTTTAAAAGTTAGAGCCAGTCAAAGTTTGGTCAAACCTCTGTTTTTAAATAAAACCAGAAAAGAAAACGATTCAGAAGGAAATACGCTTTCGCAGTAGAGGAGACGCACTCGGGAGTTATGCGCCTTCACTTTAACAGAGAGAGGACGGCCGCGCGGGTCACTGACAGTGGGTCCAGAGGGCCCACTGGTCAGGTTTGACCGTTCTTCCCTCCTTCTCCTCTCTTTTGCCCGACGGGAGCGGGGCTCCGGCGGTCGCCGTCGACGAGCGGCAGCGCCTCACGGGCATCCAAGGGCGGGGATGGAACGGCTAGACCGAGGCGGTCCCCTAGGTGGTTGTTGGGTCGTCGGAGGTGGAAGGAGTCACCGGCGGCGAGCTCCGCGGCGGAGAGAGGCTACGGTGGCGAAGTGCTTTTTGTGCTCCGGTGGTCCCCGATCGAAGTTGGGTAGCTGGGAAGCTCCGCAAGGACCAGAGGGAGCTACTGGTGGTGCTGGTTGGGCGAAAGGCTGGCTGGTTGCGACGAATCGCACCGGAGCTTAGCGGCGGCCGAACTGGCCGGAGTTGGAGAGGATGGTCCTCTCCGGTCAATCTACTGCTAGGGGAGCTCTACGGGGAGGGTCTGATGTCGCCTGAGTGCTCGGAGAGGCTCAGGTTTCCCTTTAAATAGGCGCTTGAGGCTGGCTCCCGCGGTGGCTGAGGATAAGATCGCCGGCGACCACTTTCCTGTAGTGGCAGGGCATCGTGGCGGCAACGAAAGCGTTCCGACGAGCATGAGGATAAGCACGAGCTATTCCCAGGGGCAGCTGGCGCGCTGGCGTGGTTTGGGCGGTGCCGAACATGGCAAAGGCCACTGCCGACGCTGGCGTGCCGCCAAGGGCGCGGCCAGCGGCGCAGCAGGGCGCCAGAGATGCCGTGGAGCAGGGAGCGAGCTAATGCGCGGTTCACCGATGCAGTAGGGGCTAGGGACGGGTCGCGTCGAGTGCGGCAGTGCGGCGTGTCGGCTCAGTGCGCGCGCGTGCAAAACATGTGCTCTGGGCACGCCCAGAGCACGCACGGCAGGTGTTCGACGCAATGACAGTGTGGTCTAGAGCGCGAGGGTGGAGCTGGCACTGCACAGGACGGAGGTAGGGGTAGCAAAGCGCTCAGAGGACATGGTTGCTGGGTCATTGGAGCAAGTTCACAGTGCAATGCAGAAAACATGCCTCAAGCTGACTGTGCACACCAAGTGTTCGACAGAATGCCAAGTGTACTTGGGCAACTCTTGGAGTGGCCAAAATCTCCAGATCAGGGTCTCTTTAGATGGAGGAGATGGTGGTAAGGTCACTTGGGCCAAACCAGAAACTTGTTAGTGCAAGTTTTGCAAAACTCCAGTTTTGGACAGAAAGAAAAAGGGTTTAAAGCATGCACTTCAAAACCTCCAATGAGTCCACTCTCCTGGACTTAAGGGTTTTGAAGGGAGGGCTACAAGTAGGAAAAAGCTCAGGGTTACTAGAGCAAAGAAAAATAAGGTTGTAGTACAAATCACCAATTTGGACCAGAATGCAAAAGAGGTTGCTCCACTCAAATTTTTCAAAGAACATCACTGGGTTTTTGCTTGAAGATGAATTGTATGCATCCACTGACATCTCCAAACACTTGGAAGAATTTTTAAAGAAATATTTAAATGGGTTGTAGTGCAAAAGTGTCCACTGGACCAGATTGGAAAAGTTGGTGTAGAGCTCAAAATCTCCAATGGCCAGAAGGTATTTTTGCATAAAAGTGATGTGGAACCATCACATGACATCCCCAACTTTTGGTGGAAATTTTAAATGCCTTTGTCAAAAGGTTGTAGTGCAAACAGGCTCCAAATGCAAAAGAAATCATTTTAAAGGAATTAAAGCTTTGAGGAAAAATAAATCTTGCAAAAATTAAATCCACTGATGAGGAATTGTTTTATAAAAGAGAGTATTCAAGTCCAATAATACTTTTGAAGGTTTTTTTTCCACTAGAGGCAAAAATCCAAAATCACAAAAGGTAAAACTTGACAAAAATGGAAAAGTTTTATTTCTTGGCAACATTTTAATAGATAAAACAGGGCCAAAATTTTGGGGTGTCACAACACTACCCCCTTAAGAAAAATCTCGTCCTCGAGATTTGTTAAAAAGCTGTTTTGGACAAGAACTGTTTTGAAATAAATTTGTTTTTATCAAAGAAATCCTTCAATTGCACAAAAAAAACGGCTACAGTGAGAGGGCAATAAGTGGTGTAAAACCACAGTGTGGTACACTGGCGTAGTGTGGAAAAATCCACGGTTAGGGAAAACGAGATATTTCTACGCGGATACAGTAATTTAGAATAAATTCTAAATTACTAAAATACGCTGGTTGCACCCGAGAGCACAGTGCTCTCTTTGGCTGACTGGTGGACCCAGGGCCCACTGTCGGCCTCTTCTCCTACCTCTGGCTCTCTCTTCTCTCTCGCGCGTTCTCCCGCGCTTCCTCCACCGGCGATGCCTAGCTCGTAGGGCATCGAGGCCGTACCGTGGTAGTGCGCGGCGTGCTAGCTGCCGGTGCAGCGTGCACTCACCTCGCGGGCCAGTGCGTTGTCGGCACTGCTCGCAGACTCGCCTCCGAACACCGGCGGTCGAGCGACGAGTGGCGCTGGTGGACCTCGCCCACCGTACACCGATCTCGGGCTATAAAACGATCGCGGTGCTCCTCTCTTCTTCCTCACACCCGGCCTTGTTCCTACTCCTCCTTCCTTCTCCTCCATTGCTGCTAGCAGGAGCTCGAGCCGAGGCTCTAATGGCGGAGGCAATGCCGGACTGGTATGTGGTCCTGGTGTGTGGAGGCTTGGCGGTGCTGCTGGGGTTCTCCGTGCTCCTGTGCGCGATGATCCTGGATGATCGTCGTGATGCTGCCGCACGAGTGTTAGCTCTCCGCGGTGGCGGCGATCACGTGGATTAGGCGCGGCATCGGGGCTGACTGCTGTCGGTGTGCTGGGGCAGCTCGCGCTCGAATGAACACTCACAAACCTCTCTAGCTGAGATTGTGGCGTCCTCGAGGGTGGCTAGGTAGGCGCAAAATGTGCTCGAGGATTTGTAATAGTGCTCGAGGTCGAGTGGTGGCTGCTGAGAGTTTGCTGTTACGATGACGTGCGAATAAAAATCTATGTCGTGAAAATATATATACGCAGCAATAACTCGGGGAAAGAAATCTCCTCATAAACATGTTGCGAGAGAAAAAGAAAATAATTAAAACAAAACTAACAGCGGTAAAACTGCTCACATACAGGAACCAAAGAAAATCGGACCTGTCGCACAAATTTTTTACGAACATGTTGCAACACATAAATACAGGTACTGGGACAATAAATACATTGGAGGCGTTTACAAAGAAAACGGTAAAAAGACAGGGTCCTGAGAAAACGCCTCTGGCACTGGGGCACACTCCTCTTCTATCGGGGGAAGCGGGTTGACCAGTCGATGAATGCGCCCTTCTTGGTCAGGCCTCAGTGGTCTGCCAATAGCGATCCGAGGATTTAAATCAGCGAGGCTCTCGAGATAACCCATCACCCGCTGAGTTAAATGCTCCTGAGCGATAACGTACTGGGCAAGGTTGGCCAGTACTGGATCTCTCTCAATGCGCCCACCGGGAAAAGATGCAACTTCTCCGGGTGCTGCACGACTCGGAAAATAATAGTATCCTCGCTCGCTGGCATAGGTTACTGCGAATCAAAGACGAATGAGCGCCTCGTACGCAGCAGCTTCTATAGCCATATGCGGAGTCGGCATGGATTTCCCCACGAAGGAGACTTCCGTGGGATCTTGGTTTGGGTAGGCGGGAGGGATGTGCACCACTGCCCAATATTTCGAGGTGGAAGGGGTGATCCTCGATTTGAGCAACTCGTACTGGGGTGGATGGGTGGCACTAATGGTACTGCAGGTAAAGTCCCACAATAATCTTACAAAACTGCCCGGGGTTGCGTCTGGGGTCCTCAGATAAATACTGGGGGTCGACATGGCAAGGAATGGCTGTGAGTGCTGCGCACAAAGATGAGGGGTGCTCGGCAAGGTCACGAAGTGGCCTTTATATAGCACCGGGGCTGGGTTATCTACCGGGGTGAAGGGTAACTGGCTGCCGATCCTGTCCTCCGGTCAAAAACCACAGGTATACCCATCACATAAATGTGACGCATTACTGTGGGTGCCGACGGGGGTTGGTCTTGGTAGCTGCGCCCGAAATTTAAAAAAAAGCAACTGTACGCCAACGTACACATGCACAGCTACTACTCCAACAAAAAGGGCGCTCAAGCGGACAGCATGTAATAAAAGCGATACAAGACCACATCATTACAAAGCGTAGGAAAACTAAGGCTCGATACAACTCGAGCGACTTAGTCTACTACGTTAATGTCTAAGTGGGCTGGCCTTGTGGACGCCGATGCCTCTCCATGGTTCTCACCGTCGGGATTTGCTGGCTGAGGCTGAGGTGCTGCAGGGTCGGGGAAATGGTGATGACCATCGCGGGGGTTGTTGGCCACAATCCCGTTGGAATGGGTTCCCAAAAGGCGACGAAGCGCTTCTGAGGTCACCAAAGTGCTCTGGTTGAGGGCTGGCGCAGACCTCAAGGGATCGATCGGGTGTCCGAACAGCACGACTGGGTTGTCGGCGTCGGGCTCCGCTTCTCTTCTCGCCGGGGCTCGGCGAACCAGCTCTCCACGAGCTGCGATCAGATCGAGAGTGACCTGATCGAATAGTTGCTCTAGTGCGCTTACATAGCGCACCAGATGCAATAGTGCTGGATCCGTCTCGTGGTGTCCATTGGCAACCTGGGGCGGCCTACCATACCCGTCACGACTGGGGTAGTAGTAGAACGAGCGACAGTTAACTCTGGGCGACAAGTGCCGGAGTTGAACTATAGCTTCGCGGGCTGCCAGTTGGATGGCCTGTGGCTCAAAGGAAGTTGTCCTCCTAGTGAACCTGTAGGGGCGTTCTGGCGACAGACCCCTACCGTAGATGTGCACAGTGGCCTAGTACTGACGGCTTTCACTGTACATGGGTCCCTGGTACACAACATACTCAGGAGGCTCTTCTAACGCATAGGCACGGCGGGTGAGGTTTGCGAGCACGGTCACAAAACCTCCAAGGTTGGTCGCTGTGGTCTCATTGTGAACAATGGGGCCAGGCATCGTGGCTGGTTTTGGGGAAAGAGGCTGGGCTGTGATTGAGGCTAGCGTGCCCTTTTTATAGGGAAAGGGGACGGAGTCTTCCTCCACACGCTTTCGATAGAGACTGGTTGGGTGTCGGTCACTGGCGCGTGATCGACGGGCTAGGCTGATAGGTTGGGCACCGTCCGCCGAAAAGGGCGTTGGGTCACTGTGGGGCTACCTTACGCGGGAAGCTTGACCGGGTTAGGTTAAGGTCTGGTGGTTTGGTTAACCTACGTTTATTGACCTGGCTAAGATAGGATTAGCCAATGGTCAGCCTGGCTCTGATACCAAGTCTGTCACGACCGGATTTTCGAGATATAAATTCCCAGAAAAACGGCCTGTGTGCTCACCAGCCCCAGGATTACTGTTAGTTGATGAGGTACCAACTTGATACAAGAAAATCCAAGCAAGTACAAAAATATGTAGTACAAGACCATTGAGGCCTAGGAGTACAACACTTGGTTTCTAATGGTAGAGGGCGGAAGCGGTTGGATACATCTGCG
The DNA here is from genome assembly GCF_018294505.1 of Triticum aestivum. Taxonomy (NCBI): domain Eukaryota; kingdom Viridiplantae; phylum Streptophyta; class Magnoliopsida; order Poales; family Poaceae; genus Triticum; species Triticum aestivum. The sequence continues at coordinate 322,356,825 of NC_057814.1, read as the reverse complement.
TCTATGGGACTCCATTTCCCACAAGAACAGCTGACCAGGATAACTCCTATCTTCGCGAGGCTGCACATGTCAACACGTAGGTTCCGAGGTTGTCACCGCGATGCTTATCTCCAAGCGAGGAATCTGGCCAAGACAATAGCCAGGGACAAGCCAGTGAGTATGTTTGAATGTACTCGCAAACATTAAGAACACGGGTATAAAATATTAGGACATGCTCCGGATTATCATGTGATCACACGTCCGTCACGAAATATACGAAAAACCAAGATGCACACATATGGTTATAAATAATCCAAAGTAAAGTACTGGGTGCCAAACGAGGGTCTGAAAGACTCCTCGAGCGGAAACTGCAAGAATAGTAATACTGGTGCCAAACGAGGGTCTGAATGACTCCACGAGAGGAAACTGCAAGAATAATAATGCCGCAGTCGGGCGTCGGGGCGATACCACATAAAGGGCTTATAACAGGTAAATGAACAACAAGCATGCCGCAGTCGGGCGTCTGAGCGACACCACAGAAAGGGCTTATAAGAGAATAATCACGGTGAATATCCAGGAGGTAGAACCATCCCCGGAATACTCAAAAAAACATACATAATGTAAATGGTTAGTCCAAAATAATGAAGATCACAATCCATATGTGCCACAATCATAAACAATATTTAGTATAGTCGTTTCTCCATCCGAAAACCGATAATTTAGTCAAGCCGTATCTCCATCCGAATACCGTTACTACGATCCAGTTAGCCGTGTCTCCATCCGAATACCGTTACTGAGTTCTAGTTAAATCGTTCTCCATCCGAATACCGTTACTGAATTCAACTCAGACTGTGGTCCTTACTCAAGAACATGACTATCCAACAGGATATATCCTCTGCAGAGGGAGTACCATTTTCCACGAGTAACGGGTTTACTTAGTCCCTCGGGACTAATTCCGTCTACGGTCTTTTAATTGAAAACACGCCTGACCTGCACACACCAGCTTAACTCACCGGTGTCTGGAATCACCCACGACACCTGCCAAGCAAAACTCTAAGTGGGGAGGCTACAACCTCGACGTAGCATGGGATCAATTTTCTATTCGCGCGCTCTAAGGGGGTGCCCCCCCTCTCGGTCCCAACCGGAAACACCCATGCCCCCTGACCAAGTGGCATGCCTACCGGAGGCCTCCGGTATCTTCCACTATGGCCCCTCTGTACGGTGTGTGCTTTGGTAGGGGTTGACAACTTACTGAACCATACCCTGTCCCCTGCAGGGACAAGTGGTGGTACCAACAAATAAGGAAGCTATTGATCAAGACTCGGTCTACAACCGACTCAGGTGGCCCAAGAATCCTCCAACAATATTACCACTAGTGAAATAAATCACCACTCCTCGAGCCTCACCATGCCATACCGGGCATACTCGTCTCGACGAGGGACTAGGGACAAGCTCGTGTCTACCCAAGACCACGACTTTCCCGGCTTCCTACCGGTATGCATGAGAAGTTCACGAGGATGATCCAAATCGTTAGTGTATCCATTGTTGACCACAAAGCAACTCCAAAGTGTACTCATGTACGAGACTATATCGATACATAAGGCAAACGCATACTCCAAGTCAAAAGGTGTTGTGATCGAATCAGAACACCACAACAAAATATTATGCCAGAGTTCAGAAATGCTTGCCTTCAAGAGTATGCAAAGGATGCACTTTTTGGAGGCTTTCCCTTTTCTCCAAAATCCTATTTTGCAAAACATACAAATAACAAATATTTCAAACACAGTACCAAAAGTTGTCTCAAATATTTTTGAAATAAATCTTAAAATAAACTAGATGAAATTTGAGAGAGGTAGGAAAAAGAATCAACTCATTTGGAGTTTTATTTTAAAAGTTAGAGCCAGTCAAAGTTTGGTCAAACCTCTGTTTTTAAATAAAACCAGAAAAGAAAATGATTCAGAAGGAAATACGCTTTCGCAGTAGAGGAGACGCACTCGGGAGTTATGCGCCTTCACTTTAACAGAGAGAGGACGGCCGCGCGGGTCACTGACAGTGGGTCCAGAGGGCCCACTGGTCAGGTTTGACCGTTCTTCCCTCCTTCTCCTCTCTTCTGCCCGACGGGAGCGGGGCTCCGGCGGTCGCCCTCGACGAGCGGCAGCGCCTCACGGGCGTCCAAGGGCGGGGATGGAACGGCTAGACCGAGGCGGTCCCCTAGGTGGTTGTTGGGTCGTCGGAGGTGGAAGGACTCGCCGGCGGCGAGCTCCGCTGCGGAGAGAGGCTACGGTGGCGAAGTGCTTTTTGTGCTCCCGTGGTCCCCGATCGAAGTTGGGTAGCTGGGCAGCTCCACAAGGATCAGAGGGAGCTACTGGTGGTGCTGGTTGGGCGAAAGTGTCGCTGGTTGCGATGAATCGCACCGGAGCTTAGCGGCGGCCGAACTGGCCGGAGTTGGAGAGGATGGTCCTCTCCGGTCAATCTACTGCTAGGGGAGCTCTACGGGGAGCGTCTGATGTCGCCTGAGTGCTCGGAGAGGCTCGGGGTTCCCTTTAAATAGGCGCTTGAGGCTGGCTCCCGCGGTGGCCGAGGATAAGATCGCCGGCGACCACTTTCCTGTAGTGGCAGGGCATCGTGGCGGCGACGAAAGCGTTCCGACGAGCATGAGGATAAGCACGAGCTATTCCCAGGGGCAGCTGGCGCGCTGGCGTGGTTTGGGCGGTGCCGAACATGGCAGAGGCCACTGCCGACGCCGGCGTGCTGCCAAGGGCGCGGCCAGCGGCGCAGCAGGGCGCCAGAGATGCCGTGGAGCAGGGAACGAGCTAGTGCGCGGTTCAGCGATGCAGTAGGGGCCAGGGACGGGTCGCGTCGAGTGCGGCGTGTCGGCTCAGTGCGCGCGCATGCAAAACGTGCGCTCTGGGCGCGCCCAGAGCACGCACGGCAGGTGTTCGACGCAATGACAGTGTGGTCTAGAGCGCGAGGGTGGAGCTGGCACTGCACAGGACGGAGGTAGGGGTAGCAAAGCGCTCAGAGGACATGGTTGCTGGGTCATTGGAGCAAGATCACAGTGCAAAGCAGAAAACATGCCTCAAGCTGACTGTGCACACCAAGTGTTCGACAGAATGCCAAGTGTACTTAGGCAACTCTTGGAGTGGCCAAAATCTCCAGATTAGGGTCTCTTTAGATGCAGGAGATGGTGGTAAGGTCACTTGGGCCAAACCAGAAACTTGTTAGTGCAAGTTTTGCAAAACTCCAGTTTTGGACAGAAAGAAAAAGGGTTTAAAGCATGCACTTCAAAACCTCCAATGAGTCCACTCTCCTGGACTTAAGGGTTTTGAAGGGAGGGCTACAAGTAGGAAAAAGCTCAGGGTTACTAGAGCAAAGAAAAATAAGGTTGCAGTACAAATCAACAATTTGGACCAGAATGCAAAAGAGGTTGATCCACTCAAATTTTTCAAAGAACATCACTGGGTTTTTGCTTGAAGATGAATTGTATGCATCCACTGACATCTCCAAACACTTGGAAGAATTTTTAAAGAAATATTTAAATGGGTTGTAGTGCAAAAGTGTCCACTGGACCAGATTGGAAAAGTTGGTGTAGAGCTCAAAATCTCCAATGGCCAGAAGGTATTTTTGCATAAAAGTGATGTGGAACCATCACATGACATCCCCAACTTTTGGTGGAAATTTTAAATGCCTTTGTCAAAAGGTTGTAGTGCAAACATGCTCCAAATGCAAAAGAAATCATTTTAAAGGAATTAAAGCTTTGAGGAAAAATAAATCTTGCAAAAATTAAATCCACTGATGAGGAATTGTTTTATAAAAGAGAGTATTCAAGTCCAATAATACTTTTGAAGGTTTTTTTTCCACTAGAGGCAAAAATCCAAAATCACAAAAGGTAAAACTTGAAAAAAATGGAAAAGTTTTATTTCTTGGCAACATTTTAATAGATAAAACAGGGCCAAAATTTTGGGGTGTCCCATATTGGTTCCTACATATTCTATGAAGATCTTTATCAGTCGTACCGTAATGACAACATACGTAATTCCCTTTCTCATCGGTATGTTACTTGCCCGAGATTCGATCATCGGTATCTTCATACCTAGTTCAATCTCGTTACCAGAAAGTCTCTTTACTCGTTTCGTAATGCATCATCCCGTAACTAACTCATTAGTCACATTGCTTGCGAGATTTATCATGATGTGCATTACCGAGAGGGCCCAGAGATACCTCTCCGATACTCGGAGTGACAAATCCTAATCTCGATCTATGCCAACCCAACAAACACCTTTGGTGATACCTGTAGAGCATCTTTATAATCACCCAGTTATGTTGTGATGTTTGATAGCACACAAGGTATTCCTCCGGTATCCGGGAGTTGCATAATCTCATAGTCAAAGGAATATGTATAAGTCATGAAGAAAGCAATAGCAATAAAACTTAACAATCATTATGCTAAGCTAACGGATGGGTCTTGTCCATCCCATCATTCTCCTAATGATGTGATCCCGTTCATCAAATGACAACACATGTCTATGGCTACGAAACTTAACCATCTTTGATTAACGAGCTAGTCTAGTAGAGGCCTACTAGGGACACTGTGTTTTATCTATGTATCCACACATGTATCAAGTTTCCGGTTAATACAATTCTAGCATGGATAATAAACATTTATCATGATATAAGAAAATATAAAATAACAACTTTATTATTGCCTCTAGGGCATATTTCCTTTAGTCTCCCACTTGCACTAGAGTCAATAATCTAGTTCACATCGCCATGTGATTTAACACCAATAGTTCACATCACCATGTGATTAACACCCATAGTTCACATCTCCATGTGACCAATACCCAAAGGGTTTACTAGAGTCGGTAATCTAGTTCACATCGCCATGTGATTAACACCCAAAAATTACTAAGGTGTGATCATGTTTTTCTTGTGAGAGAGGTTTAGTCAATGGGTCTGCCACATTCAGATCTGTATGTATTTTGCAAATTTCTATGTCTACAATGCTCTGCATGGAGCTACTCTAGCTAATTGCTCCCACTTTCAATACATATCCAGATTGAGACTCAGAGTCGTCTGGAACAGTGTAAAAGCTTGCATCGACGTAACCCTTTACGACGAACTCTTTATCACCTCCATAACCAAGAAACATTTCCTTAGTACTCTTTAGGTACCTAAGGATAATTTTGACCGCTGTCCAGTGATCTACTCCTAGATCACGATTATACCCCCTTGCCAAAATCAAGGCATGGCATAGAATAGGTCTGGCACACAACATGGCATACTTTATAGAACCTATGGCTGAGACATGGGGAATGACTTTCATTCTCTCTCTATCTTCTGCCGTGGTCGGGTTTTGAGTCTTACTCAACTTCACACCTTATAGTACAGGCTAGAATTCCTTCTTTGACTGATCCATTTTGAACTCCTTCAAAGTCTTGTTAAGGTGTGTGCTTTGTGAAAGTCCTATTAAGTGTCTTGATCTATCTCCATAGATCTTGATGCGCAATACATAAGCAACTTTACCGAGGTCTTTTATTGAAAAAATCTTATTCAAGTATCCTTTTATTCTATCCAAAAATTATATATCATTTCCAATCAGCAATATGTCATCCACATATAATATCAGAAATGCTACAGAGCTCCCAGTCACTTTCTTGTAAATACAGGCTTCTCCAAAAATCTGTATAAAACCATACGCTTTGATCACTTCATCAAAGCGTATATTCCAACTCCGAGATGCTTGCACCAGTCCATAAATGGATTGCTGGAGCTTGCACACTTTGTTAGCACCTTTAGGATCGACAAAACCTTCGGGTTGCATCATATACAACTCTTCTTTAAGAAATCCATTAAGGAATGCAGTTTTGACATCCATTTGCCAGATTTCATAATCATAAAATGTGGCAATTGCTAACATGATTCGGACAGACTTAAGCATCGCTACGGGTGAGAAGGTCTCATCATAGTCAACTCCTTGAACTTATCAAAAACCTTCCGCAACAAGTCGAGCTTTGTAGACAGTACCATTACCATCAGCGTCAGTCTTCTTCTTGAAGATCCGTTTATTCTCTATGGCTTGTCGATCATCGGGCAAGTCAACCAAAGTCCACATTTGTTCTCATACATGGATCCCATCTCAAATTTCATGGCCTCAAGCCATTTCACGGAATCTAGGCTCATCATCGCTTCCTCATAGTTTGTAGGTTCTTCATGGTCTAGTAACATGACTTCCAGAACAGGATTACCATACCACTCTGGCGCGGAACGTGCTCTGGTCGACCTATGAGGTCCAGTAGTAAATTGATCTAAAGTTTCATGATCATCATCATTAGCTTTCTCTCTAGTTTGTGTAGGCATCACGGGAACGGATTTCTCGGATGTGCTACTTTCCAATTCAAGAGAAGGTACAATTACCTCCTCATGTTATACTTCCCTCCCACTCACTTCTTTCGAGAGAAACTCCTTCTCTAGAAAGGATCCATTCTTAGCAACAAAGATCTCGCCTTCGGATCTGTGATAGAAGGTGTACCCAACAGTTTCTTTTGGGTATCCTATGAAGACGCACATCTCCGATTTGGGTTCGAGCTTATCAGGCTGAAGCTTTTTCACATAAGCATCGCAACCCCAAACTTTAAGAAAGGACAGCTTAGGTTTCTTGCCAAACCACAGTTCATACAGTGTCGTCTCAAGGGATTTAGATGGTGTCCTATTTAACATGAATGCAGTTGTCTCTAATGCATAACCCCAAAACGATAGTGGTAGATTGGTAAGAGACATCATAGATTGCACCATATCTAATAAAGTACGGTTACGACGTTCGGACACACCATTACGCTGTGGTGTTCCAGGTGGCGTGAGTTGTGAAACTATTCCACATTGTTTTAAATGAAGGACAAACTCGTAACTCAATTATTCGCCTCCGCGATCAGATTGTAGAAACTTTATTTTCTTGTTACGATGATTTTCCACTTCACTCTGAAATTCTTTGAACTTTTCAAATGTTTCGGACTTGTGTTTCATTAAGTAGATATACCCATATCTGCTCAAATCATCTGTGAAGGTCAGAAAATAACGATACCCGCCGCGAGCCTCAACACTCATCGGACCGCATACATCGGTATGTATTATTTCCAATAAGTCAGTGGCTCGCTCCATTGTTCCGGAGAACGAAGTCTTAGTCATCTTGCCCATGAGGCATGGTTTGCAAGCAACAAATGATTGAAGTCCATCCGCATGGAGTTTCTTCATGCGCTTTACACCAATATGACCTAAATGGCAGTGCCACGTATATGTTGCACTATCATTATCAACTCTGCATCTTTTGGGATCAATATTATGAATATGTGTATCACCATGATCGAGATTAAAAAAATAGACCACTCTTCAAGGGTGCATGACCATAAAAGATATTACTCATATAAATAGAACAACCATTATTCTCTAATTTAAATGAATAACCGTCTCGCATCAAACAAGATCCAGATATAATGTGCATGCTCAACGCTGTCACCAAATAACAATTATTCAGGTCTAAAACTAATCCTGAAGGTAGATGTAGAGGTAGCATGCCGACGGCGATCACATCGACCTTGGAACCATTCCCGATGCGCATCGTCACCTCATCCTTAGCCAATCTTCGTTTAATCCGTAGCCCCTATTTCGAGTTGTAAATATGAGCAACAGAACCAGTATCAAATACCCAGGCGCTACTACGAGCATTAGTAAGGTACACATCAATAACATGTATATCAAATATACCTTTGTTCACTTTGCCATCCTTCTTATCCGCCAAATACTTGGGGCAGTTCCGCTTCCAGTGACCAGTCCCTTTGCAGTAGAAGCACTCAGTTTTAGGCTTGGGTCCAGACTTGGGCTTCTTCCCGGGAGTGACAACTTGGTTGCCATTCTTCTTGAAGTTCCCCTTCTTTCCCTTGCCCTTTTTCTTGAAACTAGTGGTCTTGTTAACCATCAACACTTGATGCTCTTTCTTGATTTCTACCTCCGCAGCTTTGAGCATAGCGAAGAGCACGGGAATTGTCTTATCCATCCCTTGCATATTATAGTTCATCACGAAGCCTTTGTAGCTTGGTGGCAGTTATTGAAGAACTCTGTCAATAACACTATCATCCGGAAGATTAACTCCCAACTGAGTCAAGTGGTTATGGTACCCATACATTATGACTATGTGTTCACTGACAGAACTGTTCTCCTCCATCTTACAACTATAGAACTTGTTGGAGACTTCATATCTCTCAACTCGGGCATTTGCTTGAAATATTAACTTCAACTCCTAGAACATCTCATATGGTCCATGACGTTCAAAACGTCTTTGAAGTCACGATTCTAAGCCGTAGAGCATGGCACACTGAACTATAGAGTAGTCATCAGACCGCATCTGCCAGACGATCAAAGCATCTACATTAGTGGGAGGGGGATTTTCACCTAGCGGTGCATCAAGAACATAATTCTTCTATGCAGCAATGAGGATAATCCTCAAGTTACGGACCCAGTCCGTGTAGTTGCTACCATCATTTTTGAACTTAGCTTTCTCTAGGAATGCATTAAAATTCAAGGGAACGGTAGCACGGGCCATTGATCTGCAACATAGATATGCAAAAACTATCAGGACTAAGTTCATGATAAATTAAGTTAAATTAATCATATTACTTAAGAACTCCCACTTAGATAGAAATCCCTCAAGTCATCTAAATGATTACGTGATCCATATCAACTAAACCATGTCCGATCATCACGTGAGATGGAGTAGTTTTCAATGGTGAATATCTCTATGTTGATCATATCTATTATATGATTCACGTTCGACCATTCGGCCTCCAGTGTTTCGAGGCCATGTCTGTACATCCTAGGCTCGTCAAGTTTAACTCGAGTAATCCGCACATGCAAAACTGTCTTGCACCCATTGTATATGAACGTAGAGCTTATCACACCCGGTCATCACATGGTGTCTCGGCACGACGAAATGTCTCAACGGTGCATTCTCAGGGAGAACACTTATACCTTGAAATTTTAGTGAGGGATTGTCGTGGGATATCCGCGGCCACCAATGGGACCGGGTGGCCCCATGCTGGTTTGGCGGGGGGATGTCGCGTTGCACAAAGAGCAGATCAGCGCACGGCAGCACGACAGAGAGCACACACGCAATTTACCCAGGTTCGGGCCGCCGCGAGGCATAAGACCCTACTCCTGCTTTGGTGGATTGATGGTGGAATGAGTGTGGTGGTGCATAGTACACTTGCCAGGAAGGGTTTGCCTTGGGGCCGTAGCGACTACGCGCGTATGGTGGCTGGGGTTCATCAACTTTCCAACCTTCTAACCCCTCTTGCGAGTGCCATGGGCCTCCTTTTATAGATTAAGGGGTCACCACAGTGGCAAAGTGGTCATTATCGACTAATATGATAGCAAACAGTTGTATCATACCTAACTGTGTGGGCTGACAGGGTGCATTAAATGCGCCGCTTAGTGTCACATCACTGGTTGCCCGGCAAGGCCTGCCGGGCTATCCTGCCAGCTCCGCGCCTGTTCCCTTGGCATGTCGCAGGACGGATGTCATCTACGGGTTTCTCCTGTAGGAAATGGCTGCCATGTGGCGAATGGCTGCCACTTAATCACCTTGTGGCTTGATACCGAACTGATTGACGACGTGGGTCGTGTTTGAGTGGTTGGCGGGGTGGTTCAGCCCCCGCGAGCCCCGGTAGGCTCTCCCAGGGAGTTTGGTTGCTTGCTTCTCGTGGTGGCCTCGCCCCTTGCCGGGCTCGCCTGCCCGGCAAGGGAGGCCCTTCTCTTGCCGATATCTTGCTCCTATGGCTTGATCTTGGTCCCTCTGAGCTGCGTGCGGGTTCTTCAAATCTCTTGGCTCTACAATCTCTATCTTAAGCTGATGCTTCAATCTTGATGTTGTGCCTGTGCACAGTTGGGCCACAGACCCAGGGTTTGTTGCACCGACAGAAGCCGCCGGGCCTGCCCCGAACGCGCTGCTGAGTGTCGTCGGGGTAGGGCCTAACAAGTGCACAGGTAGGATCTCTGAAGGGGTTGGCCCCTTAAGGTTTCCTTTGCTGCTTCATTAGTCTTGATCTTGGGGCGGTTTCTGATTTTCCCCGAGCGTGGTGTAAAGCCAATAGTGGTGGGGCTGCTCCAGTGATGGCCCATGAATGACTTTAATGCACGGGGTATAAACTGCCAATTTACTCTTCCCACCGCACCCTTATCCTTTGGCCACGTATGCCGCATGCATCCCGCGGGGTAGGTAATGGAGGCGCGTGGTGCGGGAGAGCATCTTGGAGAGGGTCCGCCCGCCTTGAATTGGTGGAGGAGGGCGGTGCTGACCCGTTGATGGAGCAGCTGCCCCTCCCCACACGACCTATAAAAGGGAGGGGCGGAGGAGGGCAAAGTCATCCATTTTTGCATTCCTCTTCTTCCTCTCTTGTTTTTTGCTTCCGCCAGCGATGCCGAAGAGAGGAGCCTGGAGCCAGCCCCCGGGCTCCTGTTTGGGGCTATTGCTGCCCCATGCTAGTGCCGGCGCTCAGGGAGTGAGCCTGGTCCTTGGCGTGGTGAATTTCTTGGTCTCTTTGAGGCTTGGCCGAGAGGCAGGGCTGGAGATCATCGTTAATCCCAGCATCGCCCCTCCCGGAGGTCTTGGGCCTCTTGTCGATGAGAGGCACGCCTTTTGGTCCGTCGAGGCGATGGTAGCGTTGCATGCCCGTTGTGGGTGATGCAGCTACCGTCTCTGTCCCTCCCCCCTTTTCTTCCCCTCTTTTTTTGTTTCGGGAGGGGCGACGGGCCTTGCTCGTCACCTTGCACAGCTCCTGGGTGCACGCCTCCTGCGAACCGCGGAGGATGACCGCTCCGTCGGTCCCTTCGTCGCCGCCCTCTCCCAACTGCTCCTTTTATTCTCCTTTCCCTCTTGCTTTAGTATCCTAGGGAGGAGGAGCAGACAAAGGAAAAGAGGGGTTATTGGGTTTTTATCTTTTTTCAATCTTAAACCGGCAGGCAATCACCAAATTTTAATCCAAATAATGTAATCTTTCGAGTCCATCTTTGTGTTCTGTAATGCTTGTACTTGTGTTAGCATATGAATGAAAAAAGATGAACCTTGCCGGGAACCCGTGCATGTGTATGTCCATGCAGAGGTGGAGTGCCTCTTTAATAAAAATAAACGAGTTTTTCCCTGCAGGATATCCTACCGGCACCCTCTTTGTCTGCCGGAGAGCTACGTCTGCGGGGGAACTGACAGAGGGACCAGCCCCCCGCCAACTCTTTTTATCAAAGGCCACAGCGACCATCCTGACCGAAGCAACTTTCGAGTCATGGATGGGAGCACCTAAGTTTCAAGAGAGAGGCGAGGTTTTCTCATGCGAAGTTATAGCCTTGCAGAACACTAACGGACACGAGGTAAATTTATCTGTTTGGCTTTGCTGGGGATCGCTGCGCCGTGCAATCTTCTCATCCTTTGTCGAAGCCAAGTTCACGGTAGGAACCTGCAACTCCATGGAGATGAGAATGAATGCAGGATGCAATCCTATCTATATGCATATGCAAATGCTCATGATATTCTTATGCAGTGATCTGGGTGTGCTCGTGCAGGCATGCAATCTTTGTTGGGGCCCCCTACATCGCTTCTTTATTTTCTCTTGCAGGGGGTCATCGCCATGGCTTCGTACAAGGGGTTACATGCAGCTGAGGCAAGGCCTGTACAAAAGGGTGGCTGCCGGGCATTGCCCGGCAGCCTCGCGCCTTACGGGTAGTACTTACGGAGATGCTCAATATTCCATGAGTTTTGCAGCTGAGTGCCATCTCCAGTCTCCAGACGGACTATGCCGGGTCTGGTGAGTTGTACCACCCGGTAAGGGCCTTCCCACTTTGGTGATATCTTGTTTGTACCCTTGGCGGACTAAACGTGCCTAAGGACAAGGTCACCTTCCTCAAAACACTGGGCATGAACCCCGCGGCTGTGATAGCGACGCAGGGCTTGCTGGTAGCGTGCAGCACGCGTAGCAGCCCGGAGACGGTTCTCCTCGAGTAGCACAGCGTCGTCACGCTGGTGCTGATCTTGCGCTACTTCATCGTAGGCAAGCACTCGAGGGGACCCTAATTGAGTTCCGTGGGGATAAATGCTTCTGCCCCATAGACCAGGGAGAAGGGAGTCCGCCCGGTAGCTCGGTTAGGTGTCGTTCTGAGGGACCAGAGAACTACCGGCTGCTCCTCGATCCACCGCCTGCTGTGCTTTTGCAGCGTATCAAAAGTTCTTGTCTTGAGTCCACGAAGCACTTCAGCATTCGCCCTCTCAGCTTGTCCATTGCTCCGGGGGTGTGCCATAGAAGCGAATGAGATCTTGCATCTGAGGGCATGAACGTATTGCATGAAGGCGTGGCTCGTGAACTGGGTGCCGTTGTCAGTGATGATCCTTGCTGGAACTCCGAAACGACACACCAATTCTTTCAAGAACTTGATAGCTGACTGAGCAGTCACCTTTCTCACGCCAGTCACTTCCGGCCACTTTGTAAACTTGTCGATGGCAAAAAACAAGAATTCAAAGCTCCCGATTGCTCGGGGGAAGGGGCCGAGGATATCGAGCCCCCAGACCGAAAACGGCCATGATAGAGGGATTATGTGAAGGGCTTGGGCAGGCGGGTGTGTTCTCTTGGAATGGAACTGGCAGGCTTCACATGTCATGATGAGTTCAACTGCATCTTGGAGGGCTGCGGGCCAATAGAATCCGTGCCAGAATGCTTTCCCAACTAATGCCCTTGATACAATGTGTGAGCCACACATTCCTCTGTGAATCTCAGCCAACAGTTCCTTTCCATCCTCCCGGCAGACACACTTCAATTTCACACCATTGGGCCTCCTTCTGTACATGGTGTCATCAACAAACTGATACATACTGGCCCTCCGGGCTACTTTCTCAGCTTCATCTTGGTCGCCGAGAAGTTCTCCATTTTGGAGGAAGTGGACAATGTGCCTTGCCCAAGTTGGAGCCTGGGGCTCGGCAACGAGGACTAGCGGCACCTCCTCTCCTGCGGGAGCACCAGCCTCGTTCGTGGGGTCCATAGGCACGGCTGGAGGGGGTAGTCCCGCAGGCTGTGAGGAGTTGTTTCCAGCAGGGTCTCTGCCGGGGGCGGATGGCTTGACCGGGAGAGGCTTACCGTAGTCCAACTTTCTCCTTTTCCAGGGCATTGTGGCTGATGATACGGAGGGTTGAGAGAGATGGAGAACAAAAGTTCCTGGTTCCACAGGAAGCTTCTGCGCAGCACACTTTGACAGGTAATCAGCTGTGCTCTTTTTCGCACAGGGTATGTGCTCTGTTTGCAACCCATCAAAGTGCTCCTCCAATCTCCTCACTTCCTTGACATATGCTTCCATCAATGGACTTTGATAATCCTTGTTCACTTATCTCAGCACAAGCTATGAATTTCCTCGAATGATCAATTTCTTGATTCCCAATTTTGCTGCAATCCTGAGCCCGACAAGGAGCCCTTCATACTCAGCTGTATTGTTGGTGGCTTCTTCCCGGGCAAAGTGCATTTGGACGACATACTTCAAGTGCTCCCCGGAGGGGGCAACAAGAAGCACGCCAGCCCCTGCACCTTGTAGGGAAAAAGCACCATGAAAATACATAATCCATTCTTGGGGTGATTCCTTGCCTGGGAGAGCTGTTTCTGTCACTTCCTCATCAGGGGTTGGCGTCCATTCTGCAATAAACTCTGCCAGTGCCCTGCTCTGAATAGTTGACGTGCTCTCAAACTTCAAACCAAAGCTGGATAACTCCAAAGCCCACTCCACTATTCTGCCGGTGGCCTCAGGATTTTGGAGTATCCTTTGCAATGGAAAACGAGTGTCAACCGTAATCACATGGGCTTGGAAGTAGTGGCACGGTTTCCTTGAGGCCATGACGAGGCCAAAGATCAACTTTTGCACGCCAGAATACCTCAATCTAGCCCCTTGTAACAAAGAAGCTAACGAAGTATACTGCGCACTGCACCACTTTCTTCCTTGCCGCGTCCTTGGGGTTGCTCTCGTTGCCGTGCTCACTGCTGTTCTGATCCTTTACTGACTCTGCCGTGATCTGGCCACTTTCTGCCTCGTCCACCTGTCGCTGTGCTACCAAGGCCGCACTGACCACTTGGTTGGTTGCCGCCGAGTAAAGCAACAATGGCTCTTGGGGTTTGGGTGCAACCAAGGTAGGCACAGAGGATAGGTAGTCCTTCAATTCTTGCAGAGTTGCATCTGCTTCCGGGGTCCACTTCATGGGCCCTGCTTTCTTCAAAATTTTGAAGAATGGCAGGGCACGCTCGACAGACTTGGAAATGAATCTGCTTAGCGCGGCAATGCATCCCATCAGGCGCCTTACATCCTTAACTGTCCTTGGTGCCTGGATCTGCTCAATGGCTTTGATCATGTCGGGGTTGGCTTCAATCCCCCGATGGGATACGAAGAATCCAAGTAGCTTGCAGGAGGGAACACCGAATACACACTTCTTCGGATTAAGCTTCAAGTTAATCTTGCACAGAATAGCAAATTTCTCCTCCAAATCCTGGATAAGGGTGGTCTTATCCTTGGTTTTGACCACGATGTCATCCATATAGGCTTCTATGTTTCCGTGCAACTGTGGCTCAAAACCAATCTGAACTGCTCTTGCAAAAGTGGACCCGGCACTCTTTAATCCGAAAGGCATGCAGACAAAGCAGTACGTACCACATGGAGTGATGAACGAGGTCTTCTCCTCATCTTCTTTGGACATGAAGATCTGGTGATATCCGGAGTATGCATCCAGAAAGGAGAGCAAATCACAACCTGAAGTGGAATCCACAATCTGGTCGATGCGCGGTAAGGGAAATGGGTCCTTCGGGCAAGCCTTGTTGAGATTTGTGAAATCAATACAGAGCCTCCATTTCCCATTCGCCTTCCGGACCACCACGTAGGGTGCAGCACTCCTCTGACCAAACCAGTTGCCTCTAGCTTCTTGATTTCCTCGGCAATGAACTGCTGCCGCTCCAAGGCCTGCTCCCAGACTTTCTGCTTGACGGGTCAGGCGTGTGGGCAGACAGCAAGCTGGTGCTCAATTGCCTCCCTGGGAACACCGGGGATATCAGAAGGTTGCCAGGCAAAAACATTGATATTCGCCTGCAGGAAGGCAACGAGCGTGCTTTCCTATTTGTCATCAAGGGTGGCGCTGATAGTGAAAGTACCATCAATGCCAGCCAGCCCTGCCAGGACCTTCTTCACTTGGGGTGCAGCACCCTTGGATCTCTTGCTATGGGAACACTCCGGCACGTCATCAACGGGTGTCGTGCACTCGGAGGGGGCATGCTTCCCGGACTCCTTGCCGGAGGCCCTACCATCCTTCTTCTTTCCTTTGCTTTCCTTGGCGGATGCTACTCCTGTTGCAGCCTCTGCCGCGACTGCATCCCGGTACATCTTGTCCACGCAGATGATTGCATCCTTATCATCCGATGGGATAGTGATGACTCCCAGTGGCCCGGGCATCTTCAAAGTGTTATAAGCATAGTGAGATGCTTCCATGAACTTAGCCAGGGTCGGGCGTCCCAGAATCCCATTATACGGTAGGGGGAGATCAACCACATCAAACACAATCTTCTCAGTCTGATAGTTGAATTCTCCCACAAACGTCACTGGCAACGTAATCTTCCCCTTGGGATGGCTCCTGCCGGGATTGACTCCTTGAAATGTGCTGGTAACTTCTAGCTCTTCTTCTCCTATCTGAAGCCTGTTGATGACTGCCGGGGAAATCAGATTCAACCCGGCCCCGCCATCCACTAAAATCTTTGTGACCTGGAGGTTGCGAATTGTTCGGGAGACCAACAATGGCAAACACCCTACCGCAGTGATGTGGCCAGGGTGGTCCTCTTCATCAAAGATGATGGGCGTGCGGGACCACTTGAGCGGCTTCCAGGCCTCTGGCGCTGGTTCCACAACATTGACCTATCGTGCCCACTGCTTGATTTGGCGATGAGAAATGTGCAAAGATGCACCTCCAGCAATCCATAGGGCGTCAGTGGCCTTCTGAAATTCCTGCTCACTGGTTTCCTCTTCATTCCCTTCATCACTCACATCATCACAGATCTCCTTCTCTTGGCCCCTGGCGGGTTTTCCTTGGTTCCAAAAGGGTTTGCTGGGGCAATCTGCTCCACCGCCTCGGCCCTTACCGAAAGCATCACTATGTCCTTTTTCTTCTTGTCACGCTTATCATACTCTGCCCTCTGTTTCTTGACGAGCTGCTCAACATGATAACACTCCTGAAGGTTGTGGCCATTGTTCCGGTGGATCTTGCAGTATGGCCCATCACCTTTCCCAACTTTTCCTGCGGCAGCGGCTCCCGGCAGGCAGCGCATGCGGCACCTTCCTTGCCGGGGGCCTCAGCCTTGGCCTTCTTGCCAGTACTAGGTGTGCCCTATCCTCCTACAGTCATCACCGCTTTGTCTCTTGGCTTCTTATTGCACTTCTTGCCCTTTCTCTCACAGGTTGGTTCGTCCTCATCCTATGAATCAACATTGATGCAATCCTCCTCTCCAGGCAACTTCCTTCCTTCATGCATCCGAGCACACTTATCCACCAGTGTGTATAGCTCCTTCACAGTCTTGGGCAACCGCACATTCATCTTAGAACAAATGCGACGGTTGCGCACATTGGACTAGAAGGCTGCTATAACGGCTGCCGGATGGATATTTGGCATATTTCTATGAACGTTACTGAATCTTTGTAAATACTTACGAAGGGTTTCTCCTTCCTTTTGCTGGAGAAGCTGCAGGTTGCCGGGCCTGCCGGGCTCTTGGTGGCCACCAGTGAAGGCACCAATGAACTCGTGACACAGATCTGCCCATGATGAAATGGAGTTCTCCGGCAGGTGCATCAGCCAAGACCTCACATTGGACTTGAGGGCCAAAGGGAAGTAGTTGGCGAACACCTTCTCATCTCTTCCCCCGGCAGCCTCAACAGCGATGACGTAGATGCTCAGGAACTCTACTGGGTTCAGCCTCCCGTCGTACTTCTCAGGTATCTCTGGCTTGAACGTGCGAACGGACAGCCAACGGACTTGGCGCAGCTCTCGTGTAAAGATGGGGCAGCCGACCTCGAAGGGCAGGCACCCGCCAACACCAAGCGCAAGCTCGTCGATGTTGAAGCCGCCGCACCTGTCGGTCCGGCGGAGGTCGTCGGGGCGCCGCTCCATGACGACGCGCGCGTCTCCCCGCCGCCTATCCTCCGGGGCTCGGCGTTGGCCTGGACGTGCTCAAGGATCAGAAGAGGCCATCGAGATGTCAACGGGGTCTTGATTCTGCTGTGCCCATGTTGGCTGTCGTGGTGGGGACTGCACCGTGGGGATACCCCCTACGTTCGGCCAGCAGTGCGGGCGGTTGCTGTCGCTTGGGGACTTCATGGCGGGCTAGCTTGTTGCGAGCCCCCAGCCTTGGCGAAACCGAGCAGGCTCTGGATGGTGGCACGCCATTCATCTATCTGCTCGGCTGCCGGAAGAAACCTCAGTAGTAGCTGAGCTCGTTCCATGGCCTCCGTAGCTGTGCTTGGCATAGATGTTGATGACGCCGACCGCACCGTCGCCTGGCTCCTGATGGTGCCAGTGGCGGCGATGGCGTTAGTGTCGCATCCACGCAGCTGTGGGACGACCACTTGGGCAGCGGGGTCGCGCGGGGATGGTGCTCGGGGGTCAGTGGCTCCGTCGAGCGCAACAGTCTGGTCGGCTCGTCCCGGAGGAAGCACATGCGCCATGACGGCCCCTGCAGCAGGGGCGGCCGGAGGATGATGGCTCACCCGGACCGAGCGCCATTACCATGGCTGCGCCCTCCGGTGGGAGGAGGGGGCACGAGTGGAGTGACCCCCTCATCCACACCTTGTGGAGCGTGACCGTCGAGATGCTAATGATGTTGTTCTCCTCCGACATATCCAGCCCCCGTGTCGGCCGCGGGGGGAGCGGTTGTCGGTGGGAAACGACACCTATGGGAGCACAAGAATCCCTACTACGGTTGCCGGGGCGCTGGGTTGTGAGAAGAGCAGGACTAGCAGTCAACGCAAGGATCGTTTTACCCAGGTTCGGGCCGTGAGGATGCGTAATACCCTAGTCCTGCTTTGGTGTGTATTTGAGTGTTCTTGAGGTCTCGAACTAGCTATGGTGGCTGCGTAGTTCCAAAGAGCCGAATCCCTCTCCAGTATGCCAACGGCCTCCTTTTATAGTCGAAAGGGGCTGTCACAGTGGCACACAGGAGGTGGAAAGGCCTACAGTGATGCGTGCTTATCGCTCATGTTACAGGACAAGACGCATTTAATGCGTAGCTTAGGTGTCCCCTAGCTTTATCGGGGACGGGAGCGAGGCCCGTCCAGTCCGTCGCCGCTCCTCTTCGCTTTGACACGCGCCCTGGCCAGCGATGCATGCGGTGCCATGTAGGCAGGCAGGCAGCTGAGGTGGCGCGGTGGTAGGGTCTTCATGAAGATCTGCATGGCGCCATGCAGGTGCTTGCTGATCTGGCCTGGAAGCTGCATGTCGCCACGCAAGTGCCTGCCGAGTTGGTCGGGCTGGCAGTTGCATGCTAATGGCGGTGGAAACTTGGCTCGTGCGGGCCTAGTAGTGGCCCAGCTGATGTCCTCGGCAAGGGCCTTGCCGGGGACCCGGCAAGGGTCTTGCCGTGGCGGGCAGTTGTCCCCGGCAAGGATCTTGCCGGGGGTCTCGTGGCTTTCCTCGGCAAGGATCCCGCCGAGGGTCGACGTCTTCTGGTCCTCATTTGATCTCATATACCTATGGTCTTGACAAAGATCTGCATGCCACCACAGGGGTGTCTCCTGAGCCCTGGTCCAATCATAGTTGGTTGGGTTGGAACCTGTGGGCTCAAGGGCGGCCCGCTCTGTTGGTGTTTGGGCAAGATGCCCCGGCAAGGTTCTTGCCGGGGCCGCGGAGGCCGCCCCGGCAAGGGCCTTGCCGGGGGTCTCCACCTCGCCCCTTTGTTGTCTTGTGTTTCAAGCCTTGGCGTTGCCTCTGACCATCTTGTTCCTCTGGCTTCTCCCCGGCTTCCCTCCCCTGCTCTGCTTAGTGTGGCCGTGGGCGCGGCTTTGACTGTCCGTGCATAAGTAAAGGGGTCAAAAGGAGCGCCCCTACTTTTGTACACCGACAGGAGCCCCCAGGCCTAGGCCACACATAAGCACGACACATTGTTGGGCCAGGCCCAAACTGGTGCGCGGGCAGGAGGGGCGGATTCTACCGCAGTAATTTTTCGTCTGTTGTGTTTCCCCACGACCCGCGTTGAACGCGCGTCGTGGAGGATCGTGCGTGACGTGGGGGGCATGCGTGGGGCGGTTCTCGCACACATGCGTCACATCGCAGTTAATGGGAAAGGAGGCGGCCCGCGCCTTCCCCGTAAAAAGGAATAACCGCAGGCGCACTGCTCACTTTACCCCCTTCCTTGCGTCTTCTCCAATCTCAGAGCCGCCGACCCCTTTCTTCCTCCTTCTCGAGCTCTTGCCCTTGCTTGTCGCCGCTGTGCCTTCGCCATCCTCCGCCCCCTGCCTCTCGCAGCTGCCATGGCCCCCAAATCCACCAGGGGCAAGGGAATGGCCAAAGACGCCGGGGCGACGGAGCCGCCGGAGAGTGAGCAGGCGGCGTGACGAACGCAGCTCGCCTACTTCCCCTCAAAGGTCGACGCGATCGAACTGCGAGATTACTTCAAGCCCCTGTGGGGGGTGAAGACGGGGGGAGAGACGACGGGGCACCCAAC
This sequence comes from Triticum aestivum, assembly GCF_018294505.1. NCBI lineage: Eukaryota > Viridiplantae > Streptophyta > Magnoliopsida > Poales > Poaceae > Triticum > Triticum aestivum. The sequence goes on along the minus strand of NC_057814.1, from coordinate 322,337,089 downwards.
CACGCCCGTAATCCCCGCCAACTGCGCCGGGGCCGCTCCAAATCGGTACCCTTTCTTTGTCGACTACTTCTCCTGCGGGCTCTGTCCTCCCTTCTCCGATTTCTTCAATGATGTCATGCACACCTACGGCTTCCATCTTTTGGATTTTACTCCGAATGCCGTGGCGTGCATGGCTCTTTTCGCGCACCTCTGTGAGGGCTTCGCCGGGGTGCATCCCAACACGGCGCTCTTCCGCCACTACTTCTTCCCTCGGATCCAACTGGGGGACGCCATTTCCGGGTGCGTCGCCTGGATTCCAAAGGCCAAGGGGGCATACCCGGAGGGCGCCATGAAGGAGAGGTGGGAAGAATGGCGGGGCCGGTGGTGCTGGATTGAAGAGAAGGACCCGCCAGACTTCTGCCGGGTCCGTGACGCGCCGCCGGTTCGCCGGGGCGACTGGAGCGACGTTGATGCTGACGACGCGAAGCTCACGGTCGCCACCACCAGGATCCTTCGCCTTACCGAGGCCGGGCTCACCCTTGAGATGATCGGGGCGGATTTCATCCGCCGTCGAATCGCTCCTCTGCACAACAAGGGGAGGCCGGCCTGGCTTTTCACGAACGCTGCCGACATCATGAGGCTCCACCCCGGCCTCGACCACAACCTTACGGTGATGAGGTACGCCCATCTCTGCCAATGGCTCTTCCAGCTGGACGTGAACCGTGATGGCGAGGTCGAGCGGTCCGGCAAGGCCGCGAGGGCTGCCGCGAAGGCCGGCAAGGTCGCCAAGGGGCCCCTGTTCAGGTTGCCGGTGGGGGTGGTCCCGCTGAGCAACATCTCTCGCCGGACCGACATCATCGCTATGATGTCGGACTTCAACGCGCATGGCCTTGACCCAAGCTGGGTCGAGCCGGAGGAACTTCAGGTGTAGGAGTTCTTTGACACCTTGCACGAGGGGTACGTCACCGCTGAGCCGCGGCTGGTCCAAGACACCTCCCAGGTGGAGCTGGACTACATCGATGCTAGGGCGGCGGAGACGAAGCTCGCTGAGGAGGCCGGCAGCACCGGTGGCGTGGAGGACAAGGTCACGACGGCCGCGGAGGAGGAGGAGCTCGCCTGGTGGGTGGAGGCCGCTGGGGAGGCCAGCAGCGCTGGCACCGGGGCTCCTCTTGTTGAAGATGCGGCCGACGAGTCGTCGTCGGAGGAGGAGGAGGTCGTGGCCGTCGACCCTCCGGCCACGGGGAGCGGCTAGTCCTGCGGTGGGCCATCTCCAGCGAGCCGGTCTGGCCCGGCAAGGCTGCCCCACCGCAGCGGGCCTAGGAGGGGTCCGCGTGCCAAACCCGGGGCGCGGCGGCGAGGAAGTTGGTGAAGACCGCAGTGGCGAAGAAGAAGGCAACCGCCTCCTCTTCGTCCAGGCGTAGCTTGACTCCACCTTCTTCCCCCCCTCTGGCAGACGCCGGCACGGAGGTCGACTTCGACTACGGGTCCCTCAGCCCAAGGAGGAAGAGGAAGGCAACAGAGGAGGAGGTGGATGTTGAGTAAGCATCTTGCTCCTTTTTCGCCATCTCTGTTTCCTCAATCTGTGTCGCATGTCTTGACTTGTTTTCATCTTTGTAGGGATGCAGAGACGCTGGCCCAGAGGGTGAAGAGGGCCAAGGCCTCAGCGGGCGGCCAGCCCCCGGCTGGTACTTCAAGGGCGCCACTGGTGGTGTTGAGCAGCCCAGACAGCAGTCCCCGGCACAGCCCCCAGCGTAAGTTCATCACTCACCCCTCGTTGTCATGTGTCAGGGGTACGATACTTTGGCGCTGACCTCGCCGTGTATGTAGGAGGAGAGCAGCAGCAGGAGGAGCCACAGAGAGCTACTCTCAACACGCCGCCCCCATCAACCACGCCACCCCGAGAGGCGTCCCCGGCAAGGGCGCCAAGCACCGAGCCCACGCACATGGAGGAGGAGGAGAACTTGGGCGCCGGTGGCTTCGCCTCGGCGCCGAAGGTTGGCGGGGAGGGGGCTTCTGCTTCCCAGCCCGGCGCTGGTAAGTTTCTGGCCTTCCGCCCTTGTTCTTTCTCTTCTTTTTTAATCTTGGTCTTGGCTTTGTCTCACTCCCTTCTTGGTGTCCAGATCGTCCATCGGCGGACCAGGAGGACATAGATGCCATTATCGAGGACGTCGCCAAGGACGCCGTGGCAGAGGCCGAGAAGGTCGCTGCCGAGGAGTCCGCCAAGGGTGCTGCCGAAGACGCCACCAAGGGGCCTGCCGGGGAGCCCGGCAAGTCTACTGCCGAGGAGGCCTGCAACGGGCCTACCGGAGAGACCGGCAAGGCCGCCACCGAGGAGGAGGTGGTCAATGACCAGCCTTCCTCCTCCACTGCCTCCGGCTCCGACAGGTATCTGAGGGTGACCGACGACCTCTTCATCCACCTCCCAGGGGAGTCCAGCTCCAGAGCGCCCTGTCGAGGGAGAGGTGTTCGACGAAGAGGTGCTTGCCGCCGCCGGGCTCGAGGTCGTCGACGAGCCGAGCGCCGGTGGCGATGGCTCTCAGGAGGAGCGGCTTCTTCAGGCCATGGGCGCCAATTTCTGGAAGCTCCAGGCGCTCTACCACGCCCGCGTGGACAAGGCAAAGTCCAGGACGGCAACGGTGGACAAGGCGGAGGCGGACCTCAAGGTGCGCGTCGCCGAGGCGCAGACTTGGTTTCGCCAAGCTAGTGAATTGCTGAAAGCCGCCCAGGGCGAGCTGGCCAAGCGCGACGTGGAGCTCACCATGAAGTTGGCCGACATCGAGAAGGCCCAGGAGACGGCGGAGGGCTTGGCCGCTACAGCCGAGGCCACCCGGACCCAGCATCTGGCCGCGCTGAACTCCCAGGAGGAGGATCTCGCCAAACGCGAGGCGGACCTCAACGCCAAACTCCACGCCATGGACGGGGAGGTGGAGAAGCTTGTCATGCAGCAGACCCAAGAGCTGGAACAGAGGCACCGGGAGGCGCTCGATGCCCAGGCTCTGGTTCACGCCGGCAAGGTGAAGTACCTGGAGGTGGAGCAGGACAGGCTGAAGGACCAGGCTCTGAAGCTGTCCCAGGAGAAGGACACGCTCAACAGCGCCTTGACGGAGGTGCAGGGCGCGACCGTCAGCAGGGCCGGGGAGCTCTCCGAGGCCAACAACTCCATCAAAGGCCTCAAGCTAAAGCTGGAGGGTCTCGAGGGGATGCTATTGGAGAGCAAGGCCCGGGAGGGGATCCTGGACAAGGATCTGGAGAACGAGAAGCAGCTGCGGAAGAACGAGGCCGCCAACCACAAGGATGTTGTGGACGGTCATGACCGCTGGGTCAGCCGTCTTGTGGATGTCGCCGGCAGGATCACCGCGCAGCTAGCCGCCATGGGGATGCCAAATGTGAGGTATGCCCCGGAGCGCAGCGGGACCACCAACGCCAAGCTGACCCTGTTCTTCAAGGGTGTTCTCGGGGCCCTGGAGCAGTTCCACTCCAACAGGGCGGCTTCACTGGCCGACGAGAACCGAAGGCTCTGCCTGGGTGCCATGACCAAGGACCTCACCAAGGTGGCGTACTGGAACCCCACCCCTGACTTTGACGCCGCACTAGAGAGCTTGCCGGAGGGTACTGACCTCGCGCTGCTCAAGGAGCGTATCGAGCCCATCATCAGCCTCATCGACGGAATTCAAAGGGTGGAGGGCCAGCGCCGGGATTAGGCACCCCGTTCCTTATCGCCGCTGCAGGTTCATGACCAAGACAATTTCTATCTTTAGTTAGAATCGTAGCAACAATTTGGTGTAATATAACTCTGAAGTACTTTTGATATTATGCATGTTATTTCCCTGTTCGATTCTCCTTTGTATGTCCACCCTACGTTTAACTGGGTAGGCTTGCGGCGCGTAAACCCAGGGCGGCGTCTTGAGAACGGATCCCCATTGGCCTGCCAGGTGTGTTTGCTGCCGGGCAAACCACCTCACCGCCCCCGACGTGGCCGCTCGAACTGTCGAGCTTGACTCAAGTCAGAATCGAGAGTGTTGCCAAGCTGCGGGACGCTACCCTGCCACTCTCGACGCGGCCGCTTGAGCTGTTGAGCGGACTCAAAACAGAACAAGGGCGTTGCCAATTGCGGGAGGGCCCCTTCGCGTGCAGGTTTTCCATACATAGGCAGGATCTCCGATGACGATAACCTTATGTATAAAAGGAAATAGCTCAAGGCTCTGAATGACTTAGCTTTTCTGTTGTCGCGCTGGCGTCCTTCGCGCTCGCAGGCAGCGCCGTTTTCTCCTGGTCGTCTTCTTGTTTAGAAGCCATGGCGATGAAGAACTGCTAGGCTAACTGCTAGACCAGATTCTCACAATTGCGCCACCCCTACCTGGCATGCCAAAGATGTCGGTGGGAAACGACACCTATGGGATCACAAGAATCCCTACTACGGTTGCCGGGGCGCTGGGTTGTGAGAAGAGCAGGATTAGCAATCAATACAAGGATCGTTTTACCCAGGTTCGGACCGCGAGGATGCGTAATACCTTAGTCCTGCTTTGGTGTGTATTTGAGTGTTCTTGAGCTCTCGAACTAGCTATGGTGGCTGCGTAGTTCCAAAGAGCCCAATCCCTCTCCAGTATGCCAAGGGCCTCCTTTTATAGTCGAAAGGGGCTCCCACAGTGGCACACAGGAGGTGGAAAGGCCTACAGTGTTGCGTGCTTATCGCTTGTGTTACAGGAAAAGACGCATTTAATGCATAGCTTAGGTGTCCCCTAGCTTTATCGGGGACGGGAGCGAGGCCCGTCCCGTCCGTCGCCGCTCCTCTTCACTTCGACACACGCCCTGGCCAGTGATGCATGCGGTGCCATGTAGGCAGGCAGGCAGCTGAGGTGGCGCGGTGGTAGGGTCTTCACGAAGAGCTGCATGCCGCCATGCAGGTGCTTGCTCATCTGGCCTGGAAGCTGCATGTCGCCACGCAAGTGCCTGACCAGTTGGTCAGGCTGGCAGCTGCATGCTAATGGCGGTGGAAACTTGGCTGGTGTGGGCCTTGCAGTGGCCCCGCTGATGTCCTCGGCAAGGGCCTTGCCGGGGACCCGGCAAGGGTCTTGCCGTGGCGCGCAGTCGTCCCCGGCAAGGATCTTGCCGGGGGTCTCGTGGCTTTCCTCGGCAAGGATCCCACCGAGGGTCGACGTCTTCTGGTCCTCATTTGATCTCATATACCTATGGTCTTGACAAAGATCTGCACGCCACCACACAGGTGTCTCCCGAGCCCTGGTCCAATCGTAGTTGGTTGGGTTGGAACCTGTGAGCTCAAGGGCGGCCCGCTCTGTTGGTGTTTGGGCAAGTTGCCCCGGCAAGGTTCTTGCCGAGGCCGCGGAGGCCGCCCCGGCAAGGGCCTTGCCGGGGTCTCCACCTCGCCCCTTTGTTGTCTTGTGTTTCTGGCCTTGGCGTTGGCTCTGACCATCTTGTTCCTCTGGCTTCTCCCCGGCTTCCCTCCCCTGCTCTGCTTAGTGTGGCCGTGGGCGCGGCTCCGACTGTCCGTGCACAAGTAAAGGGGTCAAAAGGAGCGCCCCTACTTTTGTACACCGACAGCGGTGATGGCACCAACTGCTCCAGCCACGCCCCCAGCAGCACTGACACCCTCGCTCGTCTCCTCATCCCCCGCAGCATTAGAGGCTGCGGGTAGCGGAGCCTTCGAGGTGGATGGATGGGCCAAAGGACCGGACGTCTTCTTCTTGGGTGCCATGGTTGATGGCGTCGTCGAAGATGAAGATGGCAACGAAGATGACGTGATGTGCGCGCTTTCAGGTTCGTGCAAGCGAGACCCCCTACCTGGCGCGCCAAAGTTGTCACGGGATATCCGCGGCCACCTATGGGACTGGGTGGCCCCTTGCTGGTTCGGCGGGGGGACGTCACGTTGCACAAAGAGCAGATCAGCGCAGGGCAGCACGACAGAGAGCACACAAGCAATTTACCCAGGTTCGGGCTGCCGCGAGGCGTAAGACCCTACTCCTGCTTTGGTGGATTGATGGTGGAATGAGTGTGGTGGTGCGTAGTACACTTGCCCGGCAGGGTTTGCCTTGGGGCCGTAGCGACTACGCGTGTATGGTGGCTGGGGTTCATCAACTTTCAAACCTTCTAACCCCTCCTACGAGTGCCATGGGCCTCCTTTTATAGATTAAGGGGCCACCATAGTGGCAAAGTGGTCATTATCCACTGATATGATAGAAAACAGTGCTATCATACCTAACTCTGCGGGCTGATAGGGTGCATTAAATGCATCACTTAGTGTCACATCACTGGTTGCCCGACAAGGCCTGTCGGGCTATCCTGCCAACTCCGCTCCTGTTCCCTTGACATGTCGCAGGACGGGTGTCATATCCGGGTTTCTCCTGTAGGAAATGGCTGCCATGTGGTGAATAGCTGCCACTTAATCACCTTGCGGCTTGACACCGCACTGATTGACGACGTGGGTCGCGTTTGAGTGGTTAGTTCAGTCCCCGCGAGCCCCGACAGGCTCTGCCGTGGAGTCTTGGTTGCTTGCTTCTGGTGGTGGCCTCGCCCCTTGCCGGGCTCGCCTGCCCGGCAAGGGAGGCCCTTCTCTTGCCGATATCTTGCTCCTATGGCTTGATCTTCTTCCCTCTGAGCTACGTGCTGGTTCTTCAAATCTCTTGGCTCTTCAATCTCTGTCTTAAGCTAGTGCTTCAATCTTGATCTTGTGCTTGTGCACAGTTGGGTAACAGACCCAGGGTTTGTTGCACCGACAGGGATCATCTTATAATGCTACCGCCGTACTAAGCAAAATAAGATGCATAAAAGATAAACATCACATGCAATCAAAATATGTGACATGATATTGCCATCATCATCTTGTGCCTTTGATCTCCATCTCCAAAGCACCGTCATGATTTCCTTCGTCACCGGCTTGACACCTTGATCTCCATCGTAGCGTTGTTGTCGTCTCGTGAACTATTGCTTCTATAACTATCGCTGACGCATAGTGATAAAGTAAAGCAATTACATAGCGATTGCATTTCATACAATAAAGCGACAACCATAAGGCTCCTGCCAGTTGCTGATAACTTTTACAATACATGATCATCTCATACAATAACGTATATCACATCATGCCTTGACCATATCACATCACAACATGCCCTGCAAAAACAAGTTAGACGTCCTCTACTTTGTTGTTGCAAGTTTTACGTGGCTGCTACGGGCTTCTAGTAAGAACCGTTCTTACCTACACATCAAAACCACAACAATATTTCGTCAAGTTTTTTGTTTTAACCTTCAACAAGGACCGGCCGTAGTCAAATTTGATTCAAGTAAACTTGGAGAAACAGACACCCGCAAGCACCTTTATGCAAAACAAGTTGCATGTCTGTCGGTGGAACCGGTCTCATGAACGTGGTCAGGTAAGGTTGGTCCGGGCTGCTTCATCCAACAATACCGCCAAATCAAAACAAGACGTTGGTGGTAAGCAGTATGACTATGATCGCCCACAACTCTTTGTGTTCTACTCGTGCATATCATCTACGCATGGACCTGGCTCAGACGCCACTGTTGGGGAACGCAGCATGAAATTTCAAAATTTTCCTACACTCACTCAAGATCTATCTACGAGATGCATAGCAACGAGAGGGGGAGAGTGTGTCCACGTACCCTCGTAGACCGAAAGAGGAAGCGTTTGACAACGTGGTTGATGTAGTCGAACTTCTTCTCGTTCCGACCGATCAAAGACCGAACATACGGCACGTCTGAGTTCTGCACACGTCCAGCTCGATGACATCCCTCGAACTCTTGATCTAGCAAAGTGTCGAGGGAGAGTTCCGTCAGCACGACGGCGTGGTGACGGTGATGGTGAAGTGATCCGTGCAGGGCTTTGCCTAAGCACTACGTGAATATGACCGGAGGCGTAAACTGTGGAGGGGCGCCGCACATGGCTCACAATGTTTGTTGTGTGTTCTAGGCGCCCCCTCCCCACATACATATAGGTGGGAGGGGGAGGGGACAGCCATGGGCCGCCCCAAGTAGGAGGAATCCTACTTGGGGGCCTTGTCCAATTCGCCCCCCCTACCATCTTTTTTTTGACTGAGCACTGTAGGGAAAGCCCCCACAACCATTTATTGATTTAATATACCATAATTACAAGGATTACAAAGGCTACCAGGAGTAGCTAAGAAGGAAAAGAAAACAAAAAATACATTTAAGGGGGTAGAAAGGAGACCCATCTAACGAGGTATTCCTTGAACCTCACCTTGATTCTGTGAGAAAGTAAAAGCATATCATTCACAAAAGCCCCTCTCCACCTATTAAAACTGGGCCTTTCCTGTCTAAAAACTTTTTCATTTCTGATGATCCAGATATTCCAGCAAGCAATGAAGACCACTTCAGCAAAGAAAGGGTGTGCAAATTTTCTCTTAGCATTGAGCACAATCTGGCCCATGTCATTCCCAGCTTCCCAATCAATCTGGAGAAAATTCCAAACCCTCTGACTAAAATTACAGTTGAAGAAAAGATGATCCCTATCTTCCCTGGTGTGAGTGGGACAAAGCACACAATTAACTCCATCATCTATATGCCAATGCCTTCTTTCCACCATATCCTTGGTGTTGAGCCTGTCCATTATTAGCATCCAGGCAAAGACCTTGATCTTCATGGTGCAGCAGCTCCTCCAAATCCAAGTCAAGACAGGGTTAAAAGTATGATTAATGAACCTGGATACATAAAACTGTTTGGCAGTATAGGGTTTGTTAGAGCCATGCCAAGACCAAACATCCTTCAGATCAGAATTCCTCTCATGATTCAGCATAAGAGATTTCAGAACCAGAAGCTCATTGTGTGCCTGCTCAGAAAGTGGGAGATGAAACCAAGAGATCAGGTCATGGGCAGAAAATCCATCCTTGACTGAGACCAGAGCATCTTTGACATAAGAAAATAACCTGGGAAACCTGTGCTGCAAAGGCAAGACAGAGTTTCCAAGCTGCCATTTATCCTGCCAGAAAAGAGCAGTGTCACCCTCATTAACTTTAACCCATGTGACTTCTCTGAATTGATCCATGAGTTTAAGAATATCCTTCCACCAGAAAGACCCACATGGAGTGGTTCCTTGTGGGACAAGCTCATGGTAATATGAGTTCCAAATGAGATGTACCCAAGGAATTTCAGCCTTGTTGAGGAACTTATTGACATGCTTCAATAAGAGGGCCACATTTTGAAAACCAAGGTCTAGGATGCCAAGCCCTCCTTTGTTTTTGGGTCTACAAATCAGATCCCAAGCAGCCAGAGAAGGAGCAGGTTCTTGCCTATTTTTTCTCCACAAGCACTGCCTTTGAATTCTCTGCAGTTGCTTCAGAATACCAGGAGCAATAAGCAAACTGCAGAGGAAGAATATTGGTAAGGAGGACAAAGCAGAGTTTAAGTATTGCAGTCGACCTCCCTGAGCAAGGAAAGATGAACTAGCAGACATTCTCCTCTCCATGCAAGTAACCAGAGGCAGCACATCAGACATTGCAGGTTTGGTAGTTCCAACTGGTAAACCTAGATAGGTGAAGGGCATCTTTCCCACTTGACAACCAAAAATGGATGCCAATCTCTGGATTTCCTCCTGGGAAACATTTATTGGGATCATAGAAGATTTGTGGTAATTAACCTCCAAGCCAGTGGACTGAGAAAAAACCAGCAACATTTTCTTAAGAGACAAAAGTTGTGCTTCATCAACAGGTACCACAGTCAAAGTGTCATCGGCATACTGCACAATTGGGTAGTCCTTGTCATGACAGGAAATAGGCAGTTTAATTTCCCCTCTGGTATGCATGTCATTGACCACAGATTGCAAGAGATCTGCAGCAAGAACAAAAAGAAGAGGGGATACTGGGTCTCCTTGTCTAACCCCTTTTTTACAGACAAATTTTTTTCCCAGGCACACCATTAAGCAGAACAGAGGAGGTCCCAGATGACAAAAGAGATTTCACCCAACTAATCCATTTCTCATTAAAACCCTTGTGCTTCATGATCTGAAAGATAGCTTCATGTTCAATGGAGTCAAAAGCTTTCTCAAAATCTAGTTTGAGAATCAAAATGGGCCTTTTGGACTGATGACACTGATGCAAATATTCCAATGTCCACCCAATGCAGTCTTGAATAGTCCTAGACTTAATGAAACCATACTGGTTTTTATGGATGCACATCATTATCAATTCCTGAAATCTATTGGCTACCATTTTGGACAGAAACTTAATACCCATGCCAGTCAAAGAAATAGGCCTGTAATCTCCAACCACTTCAGGTGAAAGTTTCTTAGGAATCAAAGTGATGAAAGACTCATTTATGTTTTCCAAGCTGGCTTTACCATCATAAAAATCCTGAGCTAAAGCATAGAACTCATGCTTAATAATGTGCCAGCACTTCTTGAAGAAGAGGCCATTGAAACCATCTGGTCCAGGGGCTTTATCAATGGGCATATGCTTGACCACCAGGTCCATTTCCTCAATTGTAAAGGGTTTTGTCAAAACCTCAAGGCCAGGCACATGTTGTAGCAGGACAGACAGATCAAAACCCATAACAATTCCTCTTGAAACTCCCATCCTTCCTTTAAAAGCACTCCAGATCATACCTTCCATTTGAGAGTGATCAGAAATAACAGCACCATCAGGCTGCTGCAAGCTAGCAATAGAGTTTCTTCTAAACCTTTCTGTAGCCATGGCATGGAAAAATTTAGTGTTTTCCTCACCCACTTTGATGTATCTAATAGTACATCTCTTCTTCCAGTACAAAAACTGTGTATGCAACAAATTTTCCAAATGCAGTTTGACAATTTTCCTGAAATTAAATTCCTGCCTAAATAGAGGCCTGAGCTCCTCCAAGTTATCTAGCAGTAAAATGACCTTGTTGCAGCTAGAGATGAGCAGCTTCATCTTGGAAAAACTAGTTTGCCACCTCTTTAGGTCCTTCCTGAGAGTTTCCAGCTTATCAGCAATGATTGCACAGGAGTGAGATTTATTAGATGGTTTGCTCCAAGATTTCTGCACACACTCCAAGAAACCCTCCATGTGCACCCAGTAATTCTCAAATCTGAAGATTTTACACTTAGGAATGGAGGTTTTAATTACCACAACACAAGGCACATGGTCTGAAGCAGTTATGGCCAAAGGAAGTGCTTCAGTAAAAGGATAAACAGATATCCAGTTAGTGGAGGTAAAGAACCAATCCAGCTGCTCCAGCAAAGGGGAATCTTGCATGTTAGACCAAGTATAAGACCTCCCCTTAAGTGGCAATTCAAGCAAACCCAGGTGACCAATAATTTCATTGAAGATAAAGATATCATTAACATCTCCCCCTGGTAAATTTCTGTTTTCAGAGGACCTCATGAAATTAAAATCTCCAATGATTAACCAATTATCATCAATTGGAATATTTAAGTTGTATAACCAGGCCACAAAGTTATCCCTGGCTTCCCCCTGACTTGGCCCGTAGACACAAACTAAAGACCACTGCTCATTATTTTGCTTAGAAGTAAAACGCACCACCACAGTAAAGGATTGAATTTGCACCAGCACACCAGACAACACAGCCGAATTCCAAACCACCAGAATCCGACCAGAAGCACCCACAGATGGTGCAAAGGCAAAAGTATCAAATTGCCTGCGGCAAAAGGCCCTAATTTCCCTTATATCAAAAGTTTCACATTTAGTTTCCTGGAAACAAGCAACCACACATTGGCTTTCCTCAATTTTCTGTTTAACAGCATGCTTTCGAGTAGGTGAGTTAAGCCCTCTCACATTCCAGCAAAGCACACTCCAATTCTTGCAGTTATAAGTACTCATAATAACCATATAATTGAAGGTAGCAAAAGAGCACTACATAGTAGCACCACAGGTCATACAATCCCAACAAGCAAGAAGGTTTTAGGCCTAAATTATTACAATAATTTAAAAAGACCAAAAGGCCCAGCAGCACTGCCATCATAAGGGCATGGCAAACCCCAGAGTTCCAAAGAGGACTAAACATCCCCACCAGACTTGCTTTCATCCCCAGGATTAGCCATAAGCTTATCCACTGTGAGCTGCTCATCAGGTATCTGCAGATCTCGGCCAATATCTTGGATCACCCTGATCGGAGTTGGCGGGGGCACATCAGTTGAAGAACCTGGTCGTGGAGACTCCTCAGAGAGGGACGCAGTGAGTGGCTTGCACCTAGGCTTCTTCTTCTTTGGCTGCTGCTGAAGTTCCTGAAAAACTGGCTTGAAACCATCTCTTTTAACTGAACCACGCGTGCAACGGCGAACTTCAGTGTCCACAATTGGTGTTGGAGCCAGAGTCTTGCGACGACGCGCCTTCTTTTGTCACACTGAACAGAAAAAGAAAAGACCTCATCGGGTTGATCTTCCTGAGCTGCAGAAAGTGAGATCTGGCTCTCCTGGAGTGGCTCAGAGGAAAAGCCGCTTGAGGCCACAGGTTCAGAGACAGAATTGTCTGAATTTTCAGGTTCAGAAAAAAGAGCCCGAGCAACAGGTCTGTGCTTGCTGGCAACTTGGACTTCTTTCCACTGAAGATGAGACACAACTTGAACATCATCGAAAGCAAGAGCCCAGCTCCACTTCGACAGAACAATGGGCTGCAAATCAACCAAAGGCATCTGCATAGGGACCTCATAACCAGGACAACAGTTCATTAGAGACTCGAAAGTGCGCTTCCAGGCCAACTCCGGCGGCAAAACTGGCCCATAAATGACCTTGACAGAGGCAATGACAATTCGATCATACTGGATAACAGGCGGCTGATAAGGAACGATAGCCCATTCATTAGCATCAAAGAACTGCTCAGGAGGGTCCACCAACTGAACTTCAGACTCAGACTGCTGCATTGAGTTATCAATCACGATTGACTCTTGATCCTGAACCACGGGCTCCGGGTTGAACTCCCCATCCTGATCGGCCTGTTCATCGCCCCAGTGCGCATGCCCCCAGTTATCTGGATCCACCTGATTATGCATTGGGGGAGGAACTAGCGGGAGGTCGTTCCATCCAATCGCTGGATATGGAGGAAGCACAAAATTGTGGTTGTCAGGGAACAGAGCACCTGGCAGAGGATGAGGATTACCATCAATAGGCATTGGGCCTTCATCTTCAGGCATTTGCTCAGCAAAATTGGCACCTAGAATATAACAAGGTGCAGTCCAAGAAACCTTTGCTCCACCATAGGCAGCATAATCCGTGAACACCACATCTCTTGGGGCCAAGATATCTTCAGGGAAAGATGCAAATACAATTGATCTAACCATATAGGGATCATCCTCAACCCAATGCTGAAACTTTCCAAAAGTGTTGACAGCAGCACGTATATTTTCAGAGTTACGGAGATCAAGAGGGATTCCCAGAAACATCAAGCAGCCATCACGAAAACCATGTTGCCCCCTAAAGCCCACACCCTCATCATGCTTATGAAAATGAACAAAGGTGTCATTGCCTAGAGGCTGAGGCGGCAACTGCAGCAGAGGAAAACGAACACCAGCATCTCTCAACTCGAACAAACCAACACCACAGACCCAAGGCTGCGCAGATCGAACCTGGACTCCATGATGCTCCAAGAAATCGACCACAGCCTCCCGACCAACTCCCACCTCGTTATGAGGAGGCAGTGGCATCACTTCCGCCGCCATGAACTGCTCATGCCGCTTCACAATGGGGGACGGCGACGAAACGAAAGTCCGAGGCACACGATTGGCACCACCATCAATGATATGGTGACCCGCTGGCACGTACCGCATGGTATCAATGGCGAAGACCGCCATGAGCTCGGCAGAGGGACCCGACGCCGGAGCAGACGCAGGAGGTGGAGGAGTCGCCAGAGGTGTGGATGTTGGGGTTTTTGGTGGAAGAGTAATTGGACTAGACAGGGCAGCCCTGTCAAAGGTGGTGGCGGCAGACTCGAGACCGGTATCGGGAACCGGAGGAGGCGGCTGATATTTTGGCTTCCAAAATAAACCCTGTGCAGTTGCAATCTTTGCACAATCCCGCTTACTATGGCCCACACGCGTGCAAGCCGCACAAACAGTATTGAGGGGGCAAATTTTTTCAAAATGACCAGATAAGGAGCACTTTGGGCAAGTCAAAACTTTCTCAACCATATTGTCAATCAAAGATTCAAAAGCAGCATGTGCCTCCTGAGACCCCGGAATATACTGAGGCGAAGAAATCAGGCCCGGCCCATTCGGAGATGTGGAAAGATCCATACTAGGCGGAGAGGGCCTGGCAGACGAGGGACCATCATGGGCAATCAAAGCAGTACTACTCAACCCATGCAAATTACGTGCCGGATCCTGAGGAGGAAGGTCGCCCAAATCACGCCGTCGTTGAATCACCGGCGAGCTCACCAATCCAAAGGTGATCGGAGGCGAAGCAACAGTCCATTGCAAATCAATAGGTTTGGGAGGATGGATAACCACGCGCTCAGCGCAGGAATATGATAACCTGCATCCTCAGATGCAACAATGCAATCCGCCGAGGCATGATAACGATAACCCTTGCAAACACTATAATTTTGAAATGTAGCAAAAGATAGCTTCTTGCGAACAGAGGAACCAGACTTAAGAGCAGATTTAGCAGGTGGATTACGCATAGCTAACAGACCCAAGGCAGCCCTACACTTAGAAGGACTAACCAAGATCCACTCAGCATCACATTCTTTCTTCCAAATCTTAAACTCACGAACCCAATTAGGTCCCCCATTTCCCCACAAATGAAAGTAACATTTAAACTGAGGGAAGAATAGGATCGTGTATCCACAATGTAAAACCCCACATCTTTGCAAAAAACATTAAAGCTGAATACCTTATCACCAATGGCGGAAACCAAAAAATCAATGGCAGATCCACCCAAAGCAGATTCCAAAGCTGCTGCCACTGAATCCTCTGAAAGACGAAAATCATGGCGGCTGAAAGAAACCACTAAGGTGAAGGATCCCAAATTCTCCATGGGATGCACTGTGAAGCCCGAAGCATTGTAGATCTCATCAGCAAAAACTCTACCCTTGGAGAAGTCCAAGCCAAGGGTAGATCCAGAGGAAGAACCCATCACAAAGGGTATAGGAAGAGAGATCAAAGAGCGCCGAGGAAGATGATCGGAGCCAATTACCAAATCACTGGAAGGAGGGAGAGATCGCCGGCGGCCTAGGGTTTAGGGGTGGGTGGGTGGGTTGGGGCGCCATCGTGAATACCTCCGTGATTAAGACAACGCCCGCTCCTAAGCCCTACCATCTTTTTCGGAGAGGGAAGGAAAGGGGAGAGAGGAGGGAAGGAAGGGGGAGGCCGAATTGTCTCCCCTTCCTTCTCTCTTCCCCTTTTCCTTTCCCCTTCCTATTCGGCCAACAAGGGGGGCGCAGCAGCCCATGCTGGCTGTTGTGTTTCCCCTCTTAGCCCAATAGGCCCATATAGTTTGCCGGGGGTAGCCCGGAACCCCTTCCGGTGACGCGATACGTACCCGGTACCCCCGGAACACTTCTGGTGTCCAAATACTATCATCCTATATATTAATCTTTACCTCTCGGCCATTTCGAGTCTCCTCGTCATGTCTATGATCTCAACCGGGACTCCGAACAAGATTCAGTCACCAAATCACATAACTCATATAATACAAAATCGTGATCGAATGTTAAGCGTGCGGACCCTACGGGTTCGAGAACTATGTAGACTTGACCGAGACACCTCTCTGGTCAATAAGCAACAGCGGAACCTGGATGCTCATATTGGTTCCTACATATTCTACGAAGATCTTTATCGGTCGTACCGTAATGACAACGTACGTAATTCCCTTTGTCATTGGTATGTTACTTGCCCGAGATTCGATCATCGGTGTCTTCATACCTAGTTCAATCTCATTACCGGCAAGTCTCTTTACTCATTCTGTAATGCATCATCCCGTAACTAACTCATTAGTCCAATTGCTTGCAAGGTTTATCATGATGTGCATTACCGAGAGGGCCCAGAGATACCTCTTCGATACTCGGAGTGACAAATCCTAATCTCGATCTATGCCAACCCAACAAACACCTTTGGAGATACCTGTGGAGCATCTTTATAATCACGTAGTTACGTTGTGATGTTTGATAGCACACAAGGTATTCCTCCGGTATCCGGGAGTTGCATAATCTCATAGTCAAAGGAATATGTATAAGTCATGAAGAAAGCAACAACAATAAAACTAAACGATCATTATACTAACTAACGGATGGCTCTTGTCCATCACATCATTCTCCTAATGATGTGATCCCGTTCATCAAATGTCAACACATGTCTATGGCTAGGAAACTTAACCATCTTTGATTAACGAGCTAGTCTAGTAGAGGCTTACTAGGGACACTGTGTTTTGTCTATGTATCCACACATGTATCAAGTTTCCGATTAATACAATTCTAGCATGGATAATAAACATTCATCATGATATAAGGAAATATAAAATAACAACTTTATTATTGCCTCTAGGGCATATTTCCATCAGTACCCTCATCTCAAATCACTTTTTTAGGCGTCAGTTGTCTAAATTTCTATTCTGGGCCAATCGATTCCCAATGGGAAGCAGCACCCCTCGAGGCGGCGGAGCTCCTAGGCTGCCGGTTGGCTGGTATCTAATGTAAGGGTGCGGGGGTGCAAGTTCACCGTGGAAGCAGCGCTTAGATGACTATCTTAGAGTTGTGTGGGTTGAAGGTACTGCCGTCGCCGGATCTGGATGACGGCGAGTCTTTGTGGATTGGCCGGGGGCGGCGCAACCATAGCAGTGCGGTGGGGCGGGAGAGGGGGTTTTGGTCGGAGCTCTCGCGGCCATGGACGGCGGAGGCAGGCTGCTCTGCCTGTGGTCGCTCGCTCTATGGGGAAGATTCTGAACAGTGTCAGCTGGGAGGCACAAGACGGCCATCAAGCCATCCGGCGTAGATCGGACAGTACCAAAATAAAATAAAATCGTGTGACCCCAATTTAGTCTTCAGTCAACAGACGTGTGACCACTCTCATACCTTACCGTTGATCCCTTAGGGTATTTCTTCAGATCAGAGATATGTGTCGTTCTTAACATTATGCGTTTTCTGAATCTTTAGCCACACCATCTTCCGACTCACCGCAGCTGCTCCAACAAGGGAAGCATACACCAGAAGGGAGCTATAGTCCCCACTCAACAGTTCCCTGCATCGAATGCACGTGGCCGACATGGACAACCACAACAAATGCAGGGCCATCGACAAGTTAGCACATGATGCTCACTCCTATTGATGGCGGCCAAATAGGTTGTACCCTCATCTTACTTGTGTGCAACATTTATGGCTTTGTTATTCATCTAAGCATGGAAAATAGATTATCACGTTTCACTGTATATTCATGTTGATCTCTTACGGGTCTTGTTCAAGAGTTAACGCTATTCCATAGTTCAGCTAAGAGACTTGTTCTTTAGGTAAGATTGTTCCATAGTTATCATCCATCAGCCAATGCTACCTCACAGGCTGGTGATTATAGTATTATACCACTTCTAGTATTACCTATGTTGTTCTTTAATACTTTTGTGTGCCATCTAGTTAATCTCGAGTATAAACAATACATATTGTGTAGCTTTCATCTGTGTTCTCCCTTTAGTTTTTGAGACCTGTTGCTGCGAGTTAACCCCAGTCCTACTATTTATGTCGTCCCCTATAGGCACTCATTACATAAATCTAACTACTAGTTGTCTTCCATGCATGTCAGACATAATTGCACACACTTATTTATCCACAAGAACCTCACGGAGCAATGTAACGGCCAACAAAGTTGACGTCAATGATACCCAATATGATGGAACATGTAAAGGCAGTTCTTCAGAAGACTTGCAGAAATATGATGAATCCTATTAACCCCACAAGGTCCTTGCTCTAACTTGGCCCATGATATGGGTACAACATGCATATAATGTCCTGGAGTGCATCTACTCTGTTGCAATGCCATGTGCTTGGCCTGCTAATCATGCATGTAAATATGTCATGCCTTCCTGTTTTTCAGTGCCTATTCCATTCATGATAACATGTTTTCAAATTCAAGTATTGTCATTCTACTCTATCGCAATGCCATCTGCTTAGTTTGGACATCATGCTTCTGAATATCTTATGCATTGTTATTCATCAGTATGTACTTCATCTGTCTACCATACCATGTTTTTTACATTGAAGTGTTGTTCTAGTGGTCTGTTGCAATGCCACCTTAGTTTCCCAATCATACACGCATATATTGCCTTAGTGTTTTTCTGTATGTACTCCGCTAGCATATAGTTTTACATTCAACTAGTGTTTTTACACTGTTGTCGTGTCGTATCCCTAGCTCTTACATCATACTCCCTCCGTCTGGATTACATGTCGCAGAAATGGATAAAAATGGATGTATCTAGAACTGAAATACGCCGAGACCCATCCATTTATTTTTGGATGGAGGGAATACATGTCAATATGTCGTCCCTTTCTATTCTTCAGTACCTATTCCATCTCTCTGTTGTAGCATGTTTTATAATTGAAGCACCATTCTTCTATATAAGGCATGTAAGGGGAAGACGGCTATGTTAGAATCTGAAGGGTTACAAACAAGGTATTTGCAAAAGATCCAAACGCCAGGAGATTGTAAACCAACTCCAGTTTTCATAGATACTGCTCTAGCATAGAGAAACCCAACTCCTACTGAGAATAAGTAGATTCCAGTGGCCAAAGAACTAGTCTGCTACAGTCCAGCAAAAATATGTCAACTCCATTCTAAGAAGCGTGTGCGTATCCTCGCATCATGAAATTTTATAGCATTCTGATCATATTTTCTACATGTTTCTTACCCATCTCTCTTTTAGAAAATAAGCTTAAAGGATAGAAGACTGTCTGCACTGGGATCTTATTCGACGAAAGTATCTTGCGGGAATTCTTTGTGCTCCAATGCTTATGTAAGTACCTGTTGTATATCACTATATTTTTACATCAGCATGTATTTTGTTAATTGGCATGAATCCAACCTTTATCTGATCTAAATTTAGTTGTAGAAAAATGTATAATTAAAGGCAACAATGTTGATTTTTGTATGGAAAACCGCCTGGTAGTTTTGCATACTGAGCTACATGAGTGTACTATCTCGTATCATGCACATTACTAAATTGTAGTGCTGCTCTGGTTGCCCATTCATTCATTGTGTCCATGTTGCTTTCGTATTACCTTACCTGGTTGATGATAGCTGTGCCATATTGTGTTAATTTGGTGTAGGCTGGTGTGGTCTGGTTGCCCAAACGTTTGTTGTGTCAATGTTGCTTTCCTATTATCTGACCTGGCCAGTGGCAATGCTAGTGTGTTAATTTGGTG
Organism: Triticum aestivum; assembly: GCF_018294505.1. Classification (NCBI taxonomy): domain Eukaryota; kingdom Viridiplantae; phylum Streptophyta; class Magnoliopsida; order Poales; family Poaceae; genus Triticum; species Triticum aestivum. The sequence goes on along the minus strand of NC_057814.1, from coordinate 322,317,800 downwards.
CAAGTTGCTGAACATAAGAAGACAAACTCTGAAAACAGCAAGGCAACCCCATTGTTTATTTCCAATAAATCTAGGCCAGGTAATATGGCAATAACTCTTGATTAATCTGTTCAGTTCCCCTCCTAATTTATGTTATGATGCAGTAGTTGAGACACTCTCAAGTATCAATAATACAAGCCTGCCAAAATCGCCATCTGAATCTGTTCAGTTTCCTCTGTCTCGAATGCAATGGAAATAATGTATGTTTGTGAACCAATTACTAGCTGAAGCAATGATGGAAATGGTGGAGGAAGCTGAGGTGCACATTCATGCGCAACAACAACTAATCAATGTTTTCCCAGACAGTGCAGCAAAGCAGGAAGAACTTGCTCACATGCTTATGGGCGTCATCCGCGCTGAGGTTGCAGATTGTGACGTTATAGATCGTTAGGTTCTGTTCATTTATTTTGCACTTGCATCAATCTTTGATTGCCCAGTGGATGTAATTTCCTATAATATATACTGGATGTGCAACGTTTTTCCCTGTATGTCGTACCTTTGCATAGCGCACCTCGCATTCCAGCTAAATGGTCGCTAGGAAGCTAAAAAAGCAGTGAAATTATTAGTTAGCACAAATAGTCGTGGGCCATATATGAAGGAAGCACCCCACTGCCCTTAGTGGGCTTCCCTAATGGGCTCGCAGGGGCCAAAATTCTGTTAGGCCTTTGATTGATCGGTTTTGGTCCTGTGCATAATTGCTCGTCGTAATGGGCTCAAATTATCTAATTGGGCCTACAGACATGTTCAAACTTTAGTGGGCCCATTAAGTTAATGGGTCGTTACCAGGCCGAAAGTTAATGGTCGGCCCTATTACCTCCCGGGTTCTTAACAGGCCGACATCGAAGCGGGCAATAGGTGGGCCCATTTGATTTCACGGGCCGTTAACAGGCCGATACTAAGGTCGGGCTACATATGGCCCAACTATACGGTGGGCCTTTAGCAGGCCGAAAGGGACAACGGGCTCGTACTGGACCATGAAGAGCATGGGCCGCTAAGAGGCCGAAAGTCAGGTCGTACTATATATGGCCCAACTGTGTTTTGGGCCTTTAGCAGGCCGAAAGAGAAACTGGGCTGGTATTGGACCATGAAAAGCACGGGCCGTTAAAAGGCCAAAACTCATGTCTGACTACAAATGGCCCAACTCATTTATGGGCCGTCAACAGGCTGAAAGACACACCTGGCTGGAAATTTTCCCAACACTTAAATGGGTTGCTAAAAGGACGAAAGACATACATCCTGAAAATTGGCCCATCCCTTGAATGGGCCATTAACAGGCCGAAACCACATCGGGCCGATATTGAGTCCAAATATATAGCGGGCTGTTAACGGGCTTGAACTAACGATGGGCTGCAATGGTGTGAAATTGTTAACGGGCCGTTGATGGGCCGAATTGGCACATCTCGTATGGGTCGTGGGCTTAAATGGACCTGACACAATTAGGCCTTATATGGGCCGGCCTACTAATTTTTACTGGGCCGGCCTTTTTCACCGGAATGGGCCACTGTTGGGCCATGTCACGTGCCACATATCATAGGCGCCTCCCGTACTATGAGTCGATGACATCTGTCCCAACAATGAGCCGACACGTGGACCCTCCGGCGAATGAGAATTTTACACGTGGAAAATCCCCATTGCTTGGGGCGGTTAACAGGTTATCGGATCGAAACTGGAACCCGATAGCTTAACGGCCACCCGTTATGGTGGATGCCACGTGTCGGTCACCCTTGACGAAAGCACTTCTATGACGCGTGATTTATCGTCATGGAAGTGGACACTTCCGTGATGATAATTTTGGTAATGTCATGGAACACTTCTATGACATCACATATATGACTATCTTAATTCTGTCATAAAATCCTCATTGATGTACATGCATGACAGAAAACATGACCTACTATGACAAACACGTATCATCACGGAAGTGTATTTTTTTGTAGTGATGTCATATTTGCAATCTCATCGTAGTGACTATGCATATGCCATTAAAATAAACCCAATTTGCACATATGGCATAGATGACAAGCCCATGGTTATTGGCATTTATTTTTCTTGTGATGATATTGATATGCTCCCTTTGCATCATTTATCTCATATGCCATTCCATGACCACCTAGCTTCGGATATGCATTGTTTTGGATGTTTTCCATTTTCTCCATATGATTTTTCCGATATTGCTCATGAGGATACCCCCATAGTTTCCTCATATATGTTAGGAGATTTTGATCTCCCACATCCATTGCATAATCTCAATACTTGTGTGGACCATATTCTCCCCATGAATGAAAATGCTATTGAAGTGCCATATAATTGCATGCTCAATTCGTGTCCCCGTTGTGCTATACATAACAACTATTCTTTCATGATGGATGACATGTTCTTATACCATGCATCAAATTTCTTTGAGCATAGATTATATTAAGCTAACTCACACATGCACATACACATCATGATGGATGATGTGTACATTTACCACACACACAATTTCTTGTGTTTGTGTATTTGTTGTGTAGGTACCCATGAATACTTGTCAACCTCGCAATCCAACGAGTTGACAAAATGAGCTCTAGAGAGCAACGATGACTTGGGATCCCATGGATTGGTTTTCACACCGTTTCATTTGCACAAGACCTTCGCGCATCTCTTCTACATGGCCCTCACATGGTTACGGGTTATTGTCCATTACGTATTCTATGCCCATCTTGCCATGTTCACTTTGCATGATATGCTCATTCCTATGTCGTTGCCATGCATTTGTGACCCATGCTTTGCATTACACATGATAATTGATTCTAGTACTTGTATGTGTATTTGCAAGCTTGGTGGAGATATTGCGTGTTCTTGCCATGTTTCCTTTGTGACCCATGCCTATGATGGTACTTTGATCTTGCTTTGTGTCAGTGCTTGTGATATGTCATGCGCATCGCCTATGCCTATTATTTGCTCACATGACATGATTGCCATGATTTCCTATAGTATATTGCATATTTTCACCACTAGTTTGCACGACATGACTTCTATACTTATGTGTGTTGCATCACTGATGATTCATACTTGCTCGTTTCATGCGGTTGATAGCACCTATTGACATGCTTTGCACATGATTTCTATTGCTTCTTGTCATATATCTTCATGTGTTGCCTCTCTCATGCTAAATGATTTGCCATGTATTGAGTGCAACAATGATTTTAGACTTGCTAATGAGATTGCCCCCATAGCATTCTCGCATATATTTGGAGGTTTTGACATATTTCCTGTGAAGCATGCTTGTCTTACTTCTTTGCACCATATACCTAGTGTCATGAATATCACCATTGTTGCATCATATTATTCATGCACTTGTGCTACTAATGGTTATGTGCAAGAGAAGAGAACCATCATGATGGATGATGTGTTCATCTACCATGCACATACGTTCTTTCGTTTTATTTGTGCATGTGTAGGATACTTGGACATTGTGTCGACTTCCACTTCACGTGAGTTGACCATTCGAGCTCTTGAGAGAGAACCACCTTCTACCATAGTGATTCTACATCGCACTTGCTTGTGCTTAAGCATTGTGAAGGACGCACAAGGACATGCTTTCAAGGTGATATCCTTCTCTCTCAAGAAACCAAAAACCATGAGCATGAGTATTGTGGATCATACTACTTGTGTTGCTTGCACCATGAGACATATTTTTCATCTTGGACCCCTTGATTGTGCACATGTTAGTGATATTGCTTTCATTCACGATCGCCACTTTGCCATGCTTCATGACATATATATACCTTGTGTGTTGCATCCAATTATTGGATTACTTGCTCCTATCATATGTTTGGTTGCAACAATGTCATTTATTCACATATGCCATGTCCCGTTGATTGCTAGATGCTTGCCTTGATTGCCTCACACATGATGAACAATTGCTCTTTCTATTGTGTTGAGTGCCACACTATATTCACTACACCCCATGCACGTTATGGTTGGATTGTCTTGCACTCGACCCATGTGTTTAGACATATCATCTTCTTTGGTGTTGTGAATGATTATTATGCTTACCATAGACCCTTTGTTGATCACTTTATGCATGCTTGCTATGAACTTGAGGTAGATGCTTATTCTCTTGTCACACATATTTGCATCCCTACCTCACATGCTTGTTTCCATGATGACCTCGATTTTGCTCACATTATCTACTTATATGCCATGCCACAATCCCATGTCACACCATATGCTATGCTTGATGATGACACTTGTTGGGTGAATCACCTCTTGAATGCTTGGTTTTGCACTAACGCTAACCACATTTGTTTTTCCAAGTGTTTTGTTGTCCTTGCTCCTTTTTAAGAATCACAAGATGGTGCGATATTGGAGAGTGCCCATTCCGAGCTTGCAGATGATGAGTACTTGGTAATCGTCCACTTCGACATGGCGAAGCCATTTCTTTCCCATGGTGATTTGGTTTTTGATCTGAGGTCGGATCTTTCCCGGGGGGGAGATGATGCGGAGCATCCAACGGTCATCCGGATGTACACTTCAACTACTCCCCAAGCCCCAAGTGCACCTACGATGAGGGCTCGAGCATGTGCCATTGGACATAAGGTGAACTCTCTCCTTGTTGAACTTCCCTTGGACCCACATGAGACATGGCGGTGCGGGGCTGGTAGAGGATGGTGTGGGGAGCTAGCTCGATGGCCCACTTCGCCACCCGGCCTGATGCATCTCTGTTGCCTATGATCTCGACAAGTGGGGCAGTGCGGACGACGGTGATGGAGTGCTCCTGGAAGTACTGCTTGAGCTTCTTGGCGGCAAAGTACACGCCATAGCACATCTTCTGGTAGTGGGGGTAGTTCTGCTTGGAGGCCGACAACACCTCACTCAGGTAGTAGACGGGCCTCTGGACTGGCTGTGCCTTGCCGTCTTCTGGGCGCTCGACCACAATCACGGTGCTGACCACCCGGCTGGTGGCGGCGATGTAGAGGAACATGGGTTCCTTAGCAGCCGGAGCGGCCAGGACAGGCGGCGTGGTCAGCATCTTCTTAAGCTGGAGAAAAGCCTCGTCCGCCTTGTCGTTCCATTCGAAGCAAGTGGTCTTCTTCATCAGCTGGTACAGGGGGACGGCCTTCTCGCCTAGCCGACTGATGAAACGGCTGAGAGAGGCCAAGCACCCGGTGAACTTCTGGATGTCCCGCAGCCGGGTGGGTCTCTGCATCCGCTCAATGGCCTTGATCTTCACAGGGTTGCACTCGATGCCACGTTCAGAGACAAGGAAACCAAGGAGTTGGCCGGCTGGTACTCCGAAGACACATTTCTCCAGGTTGAGCTTGATTTGAAAACGGCGCAAATTGTGAAAGGTCTCCTTGAGATCCTCCAGGAGGGTGCCGCGCTTCTCCGTCTTCACCACAATATCGTCTACATAGACATGGGCATTTCTGCCAAGTTCCTTGAGGAGGCACTTCTGCATGCAATGCTGAAATGTGCCGCCGGCATTTCTCAAGCCGAACGTCATGGTCAGGTAGCAGAAGGCTCTGAATGGTGTGATGAAGGCGGTGTTCAGCCGATCGACCGGGTTCAGCTTGATCTGGTGGTAGCCGGAGTAAGCGTCAAGGAAAGACAGCAGCTCGCATCCGGCTGTGGAGTCAATCACTTGATCTATCCGAGGCGAGGCAAACGGATCTTTGGGGCAGGCTTTGTTGAGGCTAGTGTAGTCGATACACATACACCACTTGTTGTTCTTCTTCAACACGAGGACTGGGTTGGCAAGCCAGTCCGGGTAGAACACTTCCATGATGAAGCCAGCTGCCAGAAGCCGGGCGATCTCTTCACCAACAATCCTTCTCTTCCCTTCTGATAGGCGACAGAGGGGTTGCTTGACCGGCTTTGCATCTGATCTGACATGTAGCTTGTGCTCGGTGAAATCCGTCGGAACACCCGGCATGTCTTTGGGCGACCATGCAAAGATGTCCCGATTCTCATGGAGGAAATCGATGAGCTCGCTTTCCTATTTGCTATCGAGGTTGGTCCCCACGATAGCGTGTCTCTCCGAGTGTGCCGGATCCAAAGCAATCTTCTTGGTTTCTTTGGCAGGCTGTAAGGAGCCCTGAGCCTCCGTGTCCTTGGGGTCGGATGGCATGTCCGGCTGCTTGCTGGCCATGGCCACCACCCGGTCAAGAAGACGCTTCTCTTCAGCTATGACGAGGGACTCGGCCAGCCGAATGCTGGCAGCAGCGCACGCTAGCGACTTCTGGTAGTCGCCGGCTATGGTGATGATAGCCTTGGTGCCCGGCATCTTCGTCTTGAGGTACGCTTAGTGCAGCACTGCCATGAACTTGGCCAGTGCAGGCCGGCCCAAGAGCGCGTGGTAGGGGATGTCCAGGTTAACCACCACTACTGCAGGATGCTGCTAAAGCGACACTACGATCAGAGACCCTTCGACGAAACTGTGTGCGATGCAATAATCGCAAACGGTGGTGTAAAAACCGTCAAAAAAGGTGCAAAACGTTTGCGATGGAGGATGCATCAAACACGGTTCAAATTTTAGTTGCGTGTGCGATGCAGGGCATACGGTTCGGTTCAATTAACTATTTGCGATCAGGAGGAACAAAAGAAACGGGCAGCCAGATGAAGGTGTGTGTGATATACAACATACGGTTCACTCGGATGAATTGTTTGTGATTAGGCAACACAAAAGAAACGGTCAGCCAGATCAAGGTGTGTGCGATATACAGCATGCGGTTCACTCAGATGAACTGTTTGCGCTGAGACAAGAGAAGAGAACGGTTCAACATATTAAGATGTGTGTGATACGCGACAAACAGGTCTGTAATCAGAAATGTGTGTGAAGACCTTTAATAACATAGATGATTGCTTCTAATAAGACGTATGTGATATGCTCTGTCTACACAACATCTATTAGCCATTGGGGGACGGGCGGTCATCCGGATACGCCATAAGGATGCGAAGAGGCATCCTATATCAGCAAGGACTAGCTGTTCCACCAGTAGCTCATGTAAGAGAACTCTCAAGTTAAGTGTGCTCAGGTTGGAGCAGCCATCAGATGGGTGACTGGATGGGAAGTTGTGTTGATGTTAAATTAACTGATAGGATGGGTCATATCTGTCAAATTAAATGACTGATATGACCCGTCCCATGAGTTAATTTAACCTCGAGGTCCTTGTTTTTTTAACACATTTTAAAGAAGGTCTACCACATTGCTTTTTGACAATGTGCGATATGTGGCATACAGTTGATCCATCTGACCTGTTTGTGATGGAATAAGCCATGTGTGTTGTGGGCAAACGCTTGCTAGTATTCAACTGTTTGCGATTGATGAATTCATCACCGACGGGTTCCCTAGTGTGGTCCGTGTTCATCTGATCATCATCTACTTCTTGTGCTAGCTCGATGTTCCTTCTATGCTAAGTTTCCATTAAATTGATGGCGCTTTATGAACACGCCACCGTTTCCCGCCATTTCCTCACCTGTTTCCAGCCACCCAGTGATACGTCTCCAACGTATCTATAATTTATGAAGTATTCATGCTATTATATTATCTGTTTTGGATGTTTATGGGCTTTACTAAACACTTTTATACAATTTTTGGGACTAACCTATTGATCCAGAGCCCAGTGCCAGTTTCTGTTTTTTCCCTTGTTTCAGTGTTTCGCAGAAAAGGAATATCAAACGGAGTCCAAATGGAATGAAACCTTCGGGAGCGTGATTTTTGGAACGAACGTGATCCAAGAGACTTGGAGTTGAAGTCAAGGAAGCTTCGAGGTGGCCACGAGGCAGGGAGGCACGCCTGCCCCCCTAGGCGCGCCCCCACCCTCATGGGCCCCTCGTGGCTCCCCTTACCAACTTCTTTCGCCTATATATATCCATATACCCTAAAAACATCGGAGAACAGAATAGATCGGGAGTTCCGCCGCCGCAAGCCTCTGTAGCCACCAATAACCAATCGGGACCCTATTCCGGCACCCTGCCAGAGGGGGGATCCCTCACCGGTGGCCATCTTCATCATCCCGGCGATCTCCATGACGAGGAGGGAGTAGTTCGCCCTCGGGGCTGAGGGTATGTACCAGTAGCTATGTGTTTGATCTCTCTCTCGTGTTCTTGATTTGGCACGATCTTGATGTATTGCGAGCTTTGCTATTATAGTTAGATCTTATGATGTTTCTCCCCCTCTACTCTCTTGTAATGGATTGAGTTTTCCCTTTGAAGTTATCTTATTGGATTGAGTCTTTAAGGATTTGAGAACACTTGATGTATGTCTTGCATGTGCTTATCTGTGGTGACAATGGGATATTCACGTGATCTACTTGGATGATAGTTATTTGATCTTGCTGAAAATTCCAGAAACTTTCTGTTCACGAAAACAATTGTTAAAAATCATCAGAACGTGATAAAATACTGATTCCAATTTCAGCAGGTCAATAAAAAAAATTATTTAGGTCGTCCTATTTTGGTATATTTTTCCAAGTTCCAGAAGTTTGCTTTAGTTACAGATTACTACAGACTGTTCTGTTTTTGACAGATTCTGTTTTTCGTGTGTTGTTTGCTTATTTTGATGAGTCTATGGTTAGTAAAATAGTTTATAAACCATAGAGAAGTTGGAATACAGTAGGTTTAACACCAATATAAATAAAGAATGAGTTCAATACAGTACCTTGAAGTGGTGTTTTGTTTTTCTTTCGCTAACGGAGCTCACGAGTTTTCTGTTGAGTTTTGTGTTGTGAAGTTTTCATGTTTTGGGTAAACATTCGATGGACTATGGAATAAGTAGTGGCAAGAGCCTAAGCTTGGGGATGCCCAAAGGCACCCCAAGGTAATATCCAAGGACAACCAAGAGCCTAAGCTTGGGGATGCAACGGATGGCATCCCCTCTTTCGTCTTCGTTCATCGGTAACTTTACTTGGAGCTATATTTTTATTCACCACATGATATGTGTTTTGCTTGGAGCGTCATTTTATTTTATTTTGTTTTGCTTGCTGTTTGAATAAAATACCAATATCTGAAATTCTTAAATGTTAGAGAGTCTTCACAAAGCTACATAATTATTTAACTACTCATTGATCTTCACTTATATCTTTTTGGAGTAGTTTGTCATTTACTCATGTGCTTCACTTATATCCTATGAGTAAATGGTTGAATGATTTGAATGTCATAAATCTGAAATTACATATGTTTCATATGATTTTCCCATGGGGAGTAATGCCTTCACATATAAGAAGTAGAGGTGGTAATATTTTTGAAGGTTAGCAAACATTGTATTGGTCACTTGAACAATTCATGAAAGAATATTGAAGGAAGAGAGATTTCACATATAAATATACTATCTTGGACATCTTCTATGAGTGTGAGCCCCATTAATTATTTCAAACCTGAGAAAATTAGTTGAAGTTGGACAAGGAAGACAACATAATGAGTTATGCTTGGGTATATTTGTATAGATGTTATATTGTTATGGATCCTCTAACATGTGGTGCTTGCTATTTAGAATCCTTTGCTAGCCAAAATATCTGTACCAAGCGGGAATATTGCTTGTGCATCCAAATTCCTTGAACCAAGATTCTTCCATGAGTGTACACCAGATCTACCTATATGCGGTATTTACCTACCGTTCCAAGTAAATTTTCATGTGCCAAACTCTAAACCTTCAAATAATAATCTGTTTTGTATGCCCAAATCGCTCATGTAGCGACTAGGGGCTGTCAGTATCTCCCTGCTAGGTGGGTTATTCTCACAAAGAGTGGACTCCGCTCATCATTAACGAGAAAATGGCTGGTAACTGGGATGCCCAGTCCTATGATCAAAAGATCAAAAACAAATTCGCAAATAATTTAAACAAACTCCCCCGGGATTGTTGATAGTTGGACAGCACCCGTTGTTTCGGACAAGCCGTGGAGTGTGATTATTGGTGGAGGGGGAGTAAAATCTTTACCTTTCTGTTTGGGAAACTGCCTATAATGTATCTAGTATGGAAGATATTGGGAACTCTTGGTCGTTATGTTGACAATGAAAGCATACCTCTCAAAATTATTTTCATCTCTGTTTTAGCTTCGAGCTCTGGCACCTCTGCAAATCCCTGCTTCCCTCTGCGAAGGGCCTATCTTTTACTTTTATGCAAGAGTCAGTAGTATTCCTTCTCATTCCAACCTACTCTTTAGTTGGCAAGCATCATGTGATGGAAAGATCTGAGCATATATGGCCATTCAAATATATTTGATCAAGAATTATTCCTGTTGACAATTATCTATATGATAAATAAGTTGGGAGGCGAAACATTAAGCCACTATCTTTCTCTGCGTTCGATGGCTGCTATTTGTTCTAAAAATATGCTTTGAGTGGTAGCAATCATGGAAGACTATATGACAGTTGAGTATGTGGGATTTGCTAAATCAAAGCTCTGACATAGACTCTTCCTGAAAATAAGATGAATTGTAATTGTTTGATGACTAATAACACGGTTTGTTAGTTTTCAAGAAAGTTTATGACCTATGCTTTAACATGTGAATAGTTTGTTACTTGATCATGAAAAATTTTATGAGTTGAGCTACTGTTATGACATATAATGATGCTAGAAAAGGTGATTGAAATTATCATTGATCAAACTTATGCACCTGCTAGCATTCACACTTCATAAATTATTTCCTTTATCATTTACCTACTTGAGGACGAGCAGGAATTAAGCTTGGGGATGCTGATACGTCTCCAACGTATCTATAATTTATGAAGTATTCATGCTATTATATTATTTGTTTTGGATGTTTATGGGCTTTACTAAGTACTTCTATATTATTTTTGGGACTAACCTATTGACCCAGAGCCCACTGCCAGTTTCTGTTTTTTCCCTTGTTTCAGTGTTTCGCAGAAAAGGAATATCAAACGGAGTCCAAACGGAATGAAACCTTCGGGAGCGTGATTTTTGGAACGAACGTAATCCAGGAGACTTGGAGTTGAAGTCAAGGAAGCTTCAAGGTGGCCACGAGGCAGGGAGGCGCGCCTGCCCCCCCTAGGTGCGCCCCCACCCTCGTGGGCCCCTCGTGGCTCCCCTTCCCAACTTCTTTTGCCTATATATATCCATATACACTAAAAACATCGGAGAATAGAATAGACCGGGAGTTGCGCCACCGCAAGCCTCTGTAGCCACCAATAACCAATCGGGACCCTGTTCCGGCACCCTGCCAGAGGGGGGATCCCTCACCGGTGGCCATCTTCATCATCCCGGCGATCTCCATGACGAGAAGGAAGTAGTTCACCCTCGGGGCTGAGGGTATGTACCAGTAGCGATGTGTTTGATCTCTCTCTCTCTCGTGTTCTTGATTTGGCACGATCTTGATGTATCGCGAGCTTTGCTATTATAGATGGATCTTATGATGTTTCTCCCCCTCTACTCTCTTGTAATGGATTGAGTTTTCCCTTTGAAGTTATCTTATCGGATTGAGTCTTTAAGGATTTGAGAACACTTGATGTATGTCTTGCATGTGCTTATCTGTGGTGACAATGGGATATTCACGTGATCTACTTGATGTATGTTTTTGTGATCAACTTGTGGGTTCCGTAACATTGTGAACTTATGCATAGGGGTTGGCACACGTTTTCGTCTTGACTCTCCGGTAGAAACTTTGGGGCACTCTTTGAAGTACTTTGTGTTGGTTTGAATAGATGAATCTGAGATTGTGGATGCATATCGTATAATCATACCCACGGATACTTGAGGTGACATTGGAGTATCTAGGTGACATTAGGGTTTTGGTTGATTTGTGTCTTAAGGTGTTATTCTAGTACGAACTCTATGATAGATCGAACGGAAAGAATAGCTTCGTGTTATTTTACTACGGACTCTTGAATAGATAGATCAGAAAGGATAACTTTGAGGTGGTTTCGTACCCTACCATAATCTCTTCGTTTTTTCTCCGCTATTAGTGACTTTGGAGTGACTCTTTGTTGCATGTTGAGGGATAGTTATATGATCCAATTATGTTATTATTGTTGAGAGAACTTGCACTAGTGAAAGTATGAACCCTAGGCCTTGTTTCCTAGCATTGCAATACCATTTACGCTCATTTTTATCATTAGTTACCTTGCTGTTTTTATATTTTCAGATTATAAAAACCTATATCTACCATCCATATTGCACTTGTATCACCATCTCTTCGCGGAACTAGTGCACCTATACAATTTACCATTGTATTGGGTGTGTTGGGGACACAAGAGACTCTTTGTTATTTGGTTGCAGGGTTGCTTGAGAGAAACCATCTTCATCCCACGCCTCCCACGGATTGATAAACCTTAGGTCATCCACTTGAGGGAAATTTGCTACTGTCCTACAAACCTCTGCACTTGGAGGCCCAACAACGTCCACAAGAAGAAGTTGCGTAGTAGACATCACCCAGCGATATTGCGAATAAACCTAGGCGGTGCGCGACACACAGAGGTGACAAGCGCAGCCTGTAGCACATCCACCTTTTCCAAGCAAGCCAACCCACCAAAGCGCCGCCTCTGCCATCAACCTCGTCGACGAGGAAAATGAGCTGGCGCCACGGCTCGTCGAGGCCAAGGCGCTCCCCGGTAACGTGATGGACGACGACGTGATGCGCGTCATCGCCAGGGTTGAGCAGAGCTTTGGCGCATGGCGCTTGAGCGCCACGGATCAAGATAGGCATGTCAGCGCCGACAGGCTGTGGTTCACCGCACGGAGCCACCATTGGCTCGCCGCAGAGCGAGAGGCGCGGCGCGCCGCACAACAAGAGAGGATCCATCGACGCTTGCCTGCTGTCGACACGGTGTCGCAGCTGGGTACACGTCCCGTCAGTACCCCCATTCCTCACCAGGAGTGGGCAGAGGCCCTCTGCGCCATATTGCACCAGAGGTCGCCCGCGCCGTACTTGCACCGGACGCCCGCCGCGCCGTTCGCATGGGTCGCGCCGTTCGCCTTGTCCGCGGCCCGCTCAATGCCAATGCGCTGGTCGGTACGCTCGACCGCCTCCTTGGCACAGGTGTCCACCTGGGCGTAGTAGAGGAACATGGCCGTCGCATCCTCGAGCTGGTGATCTCCGATGAAATAGCCAACTTGGAGCTGGAGATCACGCTCCAGATGTACCACAAGTGTGTCGACCGCTTGGACGAACGCGTGCACGAGTTCAGGCAGAGCCAAGAGCCACCGTAGGCAAGGGATGTTGGTCATGGTCTCGTGGACGCGTTTTATTTTTTTGATTCGTTTCCACGTGGATAGCTATGTACATTCACAGCAATCATAGTATTGCTCTGTTTATTCCTCCGTTTCAATGTGTGTACTCTGTTTTACGTTCTTATATGTTCTGTTTCAGTGTGTGTATATACGCTTTCCATTCTATATATGTGGATGATAACAGCTAGATTCAAATTACTATACAAAAAGAGATAGAAAATGGAATTCATAATATATATATATATATTCATTGTTCATTAGTTCATCACAGAACATATACGTGATGATAATTAACTACTATGTACAATGCATAAACTTGAAAACAAACAATACAAAAACTAATAATCCCTCCTGGGGCCAGTATTTCGACAGCCCCTCGCCAGCAGCTCCCTGGTGCGCGGCGTCTTCCCATTGCGGAGGTAGTACTCCGCCTCCTCCGCCTCGCAGGGCTTGATGTAACGATCTGCCTCTTGCCGGCGAACGAGCGTGAACGATCTTGCCATTTGGTTGGGCGCCCACCAGAGCTCCTCGTCGGTGGCACACTGGAGCATATCGGCCCACCTCCACACAGTGACGAGGCGCCAAGCGCCTTTAACCTTCCTCGTCAAGTACCCGTCTTCATACACCTCCTCCGCATGACGACGCGCCCGCCCCCAAAGCTCTGTCGCCTCCTTTTTCCAGGCTGCATCACGGGCTTCACATGCCGCCTGGTACCTGGCTTCCTCCTCCGCCATCTCCTTCTTGAATGCCCCTTGCCTGGCTTTCTCAGCGGCGGCAGCGACTTCCACAGACAAAGATTGTACTGGCCCCAAAACCAATCCAAAGTTGGGGGGTCCAGCACAACCTCTTCCGGTGGTGCGTAGGGGTCCTTGTCGCTGCTATTCGAGTGAGCGTCCTCGGGGCCGGTGACTCCTCGTCGGCGCATGGGCAGACCGGCGGCGCCATGGCAGAGATTTGAGAGAGAGAGAGAGAGGGAGAGAGGGCGAGCGAGGGGAGGATGTAGATGAGAATGCAGGCGGGACGACGTGAGCAAGGTAGTATTTATTGGCGGCCGGAATCTGGATCAACGGGAATAGTACACACACCGGTCGCCGGAATTTACGAGTACTATAGTATGAATTACACACGATTCCCGCAGCAAAATCCGTGTGTGAACATAATAGCTGACGGTTTCCAATACAGAACCGTGTCTGATTAATGATCCCCGCCACTCACCTACCAAACCGCGAGATAGAGTGCCAATCGTGTGGGGGCCGGTTGTCTTGCCAGATCTTTACATTTTCTTTTTTGAACACCAGATATTTACATCATCTGATGATTTTTTAACTCGCACACAATTACACAAAAATATGATTTTTCAAACCGTTATGGTTAGCCGCTGCATGTAGATGTAGTTCAAATTTGAATTACGGTCATTAAATGGCTAGAAAATCACTTAAATGTCTTCAAAAGGTCAAATGACCCGTGAAATTTTCCAAATTTTCACATGACACTTGTATTAGTGCATGTTAAACGTAGAAAAAAAATTGAAGGCCGTAAGAGGAAGCTATCTCCCGTTCGTCATCAAACATGCATTGTTCCTTGTCGGAACCACAAACCTTCTACTGGGTTGCTCCAGTTAGTGAGGGGGGGTGTCCAAACTTTCGTCAAACAGGCCAATTTTTTTACCACATCATCTTGGTGGCATAACATTACATCAAGCAAGGATTCATGTTTTTCTGATCATTTTTTAATTTTTTGGAATTAAAATGCCATGGCACTCCATGCATGTGCCCATGCCGTGAAACCAATAAGTTTGAAAATTCCTTCTATTTTACTGCACATGGAATTAACTCGCACACAAGTACACAAATATGATTTTTCAAACCATTATGGATAGCCGTTGCATGTAGATGTAGTTCAAATTTGAATTATGGTCATTAAATGGCTAGAAAATCACTTAAATGTCTTTAAAAGGTCGAATGACCCCTGAAATTTTCCAAATTTTGACATGACAGTTGTATTAGTGCACGTTAAACATAGAAAAAAATTTGAAGGCCGTAAGAGGAAGCTATCTCCCGTTCGTCATCAAACATGCATGGCTATGGTAATGAGTATCTCTCCGGACTAAGTCCTTCGGTTTATATATACACCGGGAGGATCTAGGGTTACACAAGGTCAGTTACAAAGGAAGGGAATCTACAGATTGGGTCGCCAAGCTTGCCTTCCATGCTAAGGAGAGTCCCATCCGGACACGAGTGCAGTCTTCGGTCTTTGCACCTTCACAGCCTATCAGTCCGGCCCATGGCTAAAAGGCCGGACGCCCGAGGAACCCTTAGTCCAAGACTCCCTCACAACCCATGTCCGAAAATGTGGCGATGGCCATGGAGCACCTACTTCCTCATGAGGTTGCCGAGCGGGAGCTGGAGATGCAGGAGGCGGCGGAGATCGAGGAGCGCCGGGAGGAGGAGTTGCGTGTTGTGAAAGCCTGGTTTTTGCCCTCTTCTCTTTGCCTGATTTCAGTTGGTTTGGATTTGAATTTGAAATTTTTGAATCACTTCATATGGACTTAAACACTTGGGTACCCCCTTGGCTTTCACCCAAGTAACTTATTTCTCTCCCTATGCCATCATTTCTACTCTGATCCATCTCAAAGTAATATTATGAATATTTTTCTCTAATGAAAAATATTCATTTTCTCTCTAAAACCCTAACTAGCCCCTTGTGTTCCAAAGCAACCCCAATTTTCCTTGCCCACAAAAATCTGAGAAAATTCCAAAATATTCTTTGAACCCTAGGGCACCTTCCTGAGCAAAAATATTTCATCACTTTTTGGAATATTTTTGCTACAGAAAATATTTTCTGTTCTGGACAGAAATGGTAGTTTCTACAAAAACTACCATTTTACTTGCTCAATTGTGGCTGAATTTTCTTGTGCATCATCACCTTAGTAGATGATTGCTAACCTCCAAAGCCCAGCTCCCAACTCTCAGTATTTTGACCATAGTAAGCTCTCAAAGTTACTGTCCAGAAACTTACCAGGAAGTTGAAATACATGTTACTACGCCTGAGCTCAAACCAAAGTGTGGTAACCTCTCAATCTACCACGGACTACACACCAGACATAAAGTTTAGGCTTAGCTCGGCCTGAGGTCAGAGTTCACGCGGTGACCACGTTCTTCCAGGCGTGCTGGCATACGGCCGACGCGCTCTGCATCGCGCCCGCGCCTCTGTTGCTCGCGTGATCGCTTCCCCACCTGCCAAACCTTGCCAAACTTCACCCCGATCATCCTCCGGACCCTCATAACTCTCTCCTGGCGCTCACCGATGCCGGAGCTCGCCGCAGCGAGCACGGGCGCGGTCCGGCCAACCCAATAGTGTGCTGCGCACTGTGTTCGTCGCCACCCCTCGCTCCTGTGCTCGTCTCCGCTCGCCCACAGTGCCCGCGTGAGCTGCGTCGCCTTCCCCCTCGCTCACTGACGCCGTTCGTCGCCGGGCGCCATGTCCAGGTGTCCTCCAGCGGAGCCCGAGCCCCTCTCATCGCTCGGCTATAAATACAGCTCTCCTCAGCCTCCTTGAGCATCATCCACTCCTCTCGCACACTCCACAAACTCGTAGTAAGATGTAGCCCGGCCGCGGGCCGCGGGCCGCCGTCCCCGAGCTCGAGCTCGCCGGCGATCCCCTTGTCTCATCTCCATAGCTCCAGCCCCTCCCAGGATCGGCCACCCTTCCAGGGCCTCTGCCGTGCCTCGGTGGTGCCGTTCCACCCGGTTGGAGCCCCTGGTGTTGCCTCTAGTCGCTGTCGTCTCCAACTCCGGCGACCTCTCCTTTCTGTCGCCGTTGAGAGGCCGTTTCTGACGCCGTCCGACCACCCCGAGCTAACCTACGGGTACGGGCAGGTGCGCCTCCGTCTCCTCTTTCGATCCCTCCCTCCAGTTCTGGCCAAGGAGCCCTCCTCGCCGGCGTGTGCTCCGATGGAGCCTCGTCGCCCTCTGTTTCCCTCTCCCCCTCCCTCTCACCTGACTAGCGGGGCCTGCTAGCCAGCCACTCTATATGCGCCGAAGCGATACGAGTGGTGGCGCCCGCGAGGTTTACGCCTTCGACGTCACCCCCCAGTTCTGTTTATTTAAATTCAAAATTCAGTTTTATCCAGAGAGCTTCAAACAGCCAAAACTATTTAACCATAAGTCCAAATGAATTGATTCTTTTTGCATTGTGTTCTTTATGCAGAAATCTAGCAGCTCAACAAAAATGAGATTTTTCTCTGCTGTCTAGATTCTGGTGAATTTCAGAAGGGTTCTTGATGTTTTCTTTTTGTGTTTATAATTGTTTTCAGAAAGTGAAGCTTGTCTTGAGGATCACGTGGAGGATTGTGAACCTCATCTGCACTAAGGCAAGCCACAGCAACATTTTTATGGTGCCATTACAATATTTGTGATTTTTCAACTTGAATTAGTGGTTTAATCCATGCATTTAAATCACTAGAATAATATTTATATTCTGTTGGTTGCTTGTTTGAGTTGATATGCTTAGTTTACAGAAGTTTGATGCTAATTTAGTTGGTTAAGTAACTAGAAGTAATATTTGTTATGAAGAAGTAATATGGTTAATGATATAAGTAATTATTTTTGAGTTATTTTCTTAAATGAGATAAATGATAAATTTGCTAAGTAAAGATTCTGTTTAAACTGATGATAAATCATAACCAGAGAGGTGTTATGAGTTGTTGATGTCTATGCTTAGTGTGGATATGGTTGACCCAGTTATTTCCGTTGATATATGCTGCATATGTTTGTGATGCATTTTCATGGCATATCATGACACCGATTACTTTCACCTTAAGTCGAACCTGATAATAACTCAACTTGAACATATCGTTGGTCGGGTCATGGTGCCACTGAATCAAGTTTTCCCAGTGCAACCACATTTTCCTTTATGGGAAGGCCTTTATTTGGTCCGTTGTCATGCCTCTGGTCAGTGCCTCCAACGAGGGAAGGTTATGGGCGTGCGGTACCCTGGCCCGGTAAGCAGACATAACCTTGTGTGCCCGTTGTTGTTGTTATGGTACCTTGTCCCCGTTTGGCACCGTTTATGTATTGCCACGACGGTGGCCGTTGGTGTCTTTGGTAGACACGGGGCCACCCAGGACTAGCCCAGTGGGGAGTGAGTTGGAGTGGCCGGGAGAGTGTCATGGCAATGGAGGGGTTTCGTCGGAACGCCGTTGGTCCACCCGAATGGGAGTGCGAGGCCATGGGTTCCGTGGTGTGGGTACAGTGCGCTACCTCTGCAGAGTGTATTAAATCTATCAATAGCCGAGTCCACGATTACAGACACGCTCGAAAGTTGGTCACACCATGGGTTAACGTTTAATTAATTTTGCACACTAAGATATGAACTTCACAGTGTTGAGAAGATGATGTTTGGGAAAACATTGTGTTGATGGAGACCAAGTTGCTGGGTCCGTTTGTGATCTCAGTAAGATCACCGTTTGGTTACGTGGTAACCCGATCAAAGACCACAAGGTTGGTCCGTTTGTGATCCAAGAGCGATCACCGTTTGGTAAGCAAGTCCGAGGGACTTATATCACAAGATCATGATCACTGCATGTATGATATGATGTTGCATTAGTAAAGCAATTGGTTAAATATCATGATATTGCTTGTCATTATGTTTATGTTTGTTGTGAGCTTGCAAGTACATTCAATGTACTGACCTGGCGTGTCATGCCAGCTTTCAGGAAAGTCTCGTCGGAAAGGAGTGCTGTCCGAGTCTAGATCATGTACACATCGGTGTCCCTGTGCTATGGAGTTCCGCTACGATGTCGTTCCGCTGCCGCGTAGATGTTATGATCGAGGCCCCCTTTATGTTCACTAAATAATGTACATATTGTTCAGCCGCACCGTGTGTGCCGCTTGGCCTCGCCACCTGTTGTAATATGAATTATGATCCACTAGCATCAATAAAGTGGTTGTTTTCTGTACCAAGATGTTGTGTGTTGCCAGAAGACATGGTCTCTGGGCTGGCAATGCATGGTAAACCGGTTGCTCTGAGTCGGGGTGCCACAACGCTCGGTATCGGAGCCGCGCTGACTGTAGGCCATGCTAGATTACGACGTGTTAACTGGATGTTAGTTACGAGTTTAAGTTGAGTGCCGGTAGCATTTGTAGCTGGTTGTTGCATTGTATGCACTTGTTTTATTTTTATGCTAACCTAATAATGGTTGTGAGTGTAGATGGCTCCGGTGCCGTATCCGTGCCAGTTGCAGCTGATGCCGTACACGTCGCCGCATCTCCTTCGCAATGTGTGGCGTCGGCTGTACCCCCTCGGTGATGACCCAGTCTATCGTGTGTACTAGGAGCGTCTAGCAGACTCAGTATATGAGTATCACGCAGTGGTTACTCTGCGCACCAGTTCCGATTCCAGCACTTACACTCGTACCTCTCGGAGCAGTTTTGCTTCTACCGCTTCCCAGGCTGTCCAGTTTGCTGCATTCAAGGTCCTTGTCGAGCTTCGCTATAACGAGGTCCGGATACAGAACCACCCAGGTTTCCACTACTATCCCTCTCTGTACGACAATGGTCGTGCCCGTTTTCCTATCATTGATCCGGAGTCTGATAGTGTTGCTAGCCACCTTTCTCGTTATATCACTGCTAGCTACCTTATGATCCACAAGATGGCTCGAGAGCTGACTCGTGCTCATACTGCTTTAGCCACTACTAGATCTTTCACTACTCCATCCTCTACGGGATTTACCCCTTATATTCCATCCAGTTCTAGTTCACCTATTTCACCGGTTACTCCTCCGACTAGCTCGGGCACCTCGACCGTGAATCCTCTCAGTGCTCCTGTTGAGTGGGTTTCACTTCTCACTACTCTCGTAGCCCCGATGCTTCACCCTGCACCTGCCCCGGAGGGAGAGCCCTCGAGGCAGCTTCGTCGTGTCACCTTTAACCCGGAGGTTTCAGTTAACGTTGTCAGTTCAGGATCCGAGTCCGCTTCAGGAGAGGACCCCGCAGCACCAGCAGAGCAGTAGAGCATTTGAGTATCCGCAGTCGTCAGGATGATGTACGGATGTAGTCGTACAAGTCATGATGCTCCATTTCATGTATGAGAGTAGTTGAACTTGGCATGTTGTTTATCTTTCATGTATGAGTCTATGTATAATTATGTTGGAACTCTACTTTATTCGTAGTATTTTCTTCATTATTTTGCTTTCTCTCGGGCTTTTTTGCTGGTTTTTCCCCAATTTATTTTGGATGTTTCTCATCTCGGTTGTGTTGTCTTGGGAAAATTCCACAATAGGATGATGCGGGGAGGCAGCAGTAGCGACGCTCATGAGGACGCTCCTGTTCGTCGTTCCGCACGACAAGCAGGACACTCCCCCGAGCCGTACGTTCCACCACCGCCTCCACTGCCAAATCTGCCCTCCACCGAGCAAATTCTGCGTATGTTTGAGGAAAGGAGGAATAATGATCTGATTGAAATATTAAGGAGTGTGCAAGCTGTGGTTGGACAGAATGGAAATCAGAACGGTCATCACTCCAAGCTGTCAGATTTTCAGAGAACCAAGCCTCCCAGTTTCAGCCAGTTTATTGATCCATTGGAAGCAGACGATTGGTTGCGAACCATCGAGAGGAAGCTTGAGATTGCTCATTGATACGTCTGCGTCGTATCTGCTTTTCCAAACACTTTTGCCCTTGTTTTGGACTCTAACTTGCATGATTTGAATAGAACTAACCCGGACAGACGCTGTTTTCAGCAGACTTTCCATGGTGTTATTTATGTGCAGAAACAAAAGTTCTCGGAATGACCTGAAACTCCACGGAACATCTATTTGGAAAATAAGAAAAATACTGGAAGAAAAATCCATGTCAGGGGGCCCACACCCTGTCCACGAGGGTGGGGGGCGCACCTGCCCCCCTAGGGCGCGCCCCCCTACCTCGTGGGCCCCTTGACGCTCCACCGACCTCAACTCCAACTCCATATATTCACTTTCGGGGAGAAAAAATCAGAGAGAAGGATTCATCGCGTTTTACGATACGGAGCCGCCGCCAAGCCCTAAAACCTCTCGGGAGGGCTGATCGGGAGTCCGTTCGGGGCTCCGGAGAGGGGGATTCATCGCCATCATCATCATCAACCATCCTCCATCACCAATTTCATGATGCTCACCACCGTGCGTGAGTAATTCCATCATAGGCTTGCTGGACGGTGATGGGTTGGATGAGATCTATCATGTAATCGAGTTAGTTTTGTTAGGGTTTGATCCCTAGTATCCGCTATGTTCTGAGATTGATGTTGCTATGACTTTGCGATGCTTAATGCTTGTCACTAGGGCCCGAGTGCCATGATTTCAGATCTGAACCTATTATGTTTTCATGAATATATGTGAGTTCTTGATCCTATCTTGCAAGTCTATAGTCACCTAATATGTGTTATGATCCGGAAACCCCGAAGTGACAATAACCGGGACCACTCCCGGTGATGACCATAGTTTGAGGAGTTCATGTATTCACTATGTGTTAATGCTTTGTTCCGGTACTCTATTAAAAGGAGGCCTTAATATCCCTTAGTTTCCATTAGGACCCCGCTGCCACGGGAGGGTAGGACAAAAGATGTCATGCAAGTTCTTTTCCATAAGCACGTATGACTATATTCGGAATACATGCCTACATTACATTGATGAATTGGAGCTAGTTCTGTGTCACCCTATGTTATGACTGTTACATGATGAACCGCATCCGGCATAATTCTCCATCACCGGTCCAATGCCTACGAGCTTTTCATATATTGTTCTTCGCTTATTTACTTTTCCTTTGCTACTGTTACAACCACTACAAAACACCAAAAATATTAATTTTGCTACCGTTACTTTTGTTACCGTTACCACTACTATCATACTACTTTGATACTAAATACTTTGCTGCAAATATTAAGTTATCCAGGTGTGGTTGAATTGACAACTCAACTGCTAATACTTGAGAATATTCTTTGGCTCCCCTTGTGTCGAATCAATAAATTTGGGTTGAATATTCTACCCTCGATAACTGTTGCGATCCCCTATACTTGTGGGTTATCACTCGTACTGAAGAAGATGATAAAGTTCCATTTGCAACTCATTATCTTGAAGGCGCTGCCGCCATATGGTGGGAAAATGCAAAAGCCATGTGGCCTACCGATGAAGAAATCACCTGGGGAAAATTCAAGGATCAGTTCCGGAAATATCATATTCCTACTGGAATTATGAAGGTTAAGCAGCATGAATTTCTCGCGCTCCTCCAAGGAAGTCAGTCTGTGGGTGAATATTTACAAAAGTTCAATCATTTGGCCCGTTACTCCCTTTTTGACGTGGCCACCGAAGAAAGAGAGATTGACAGGTTTCTTGGGGGATTAAACTGCAACTCCGATGTACCCTCAGTATGTTTGATTTCCCAGATTTCCAAACTCTGGTAAACAAGGCTTTCATTGCTGAAAGGGAGCACAAGCACGTATCGGACAATAGGCCTGCTAATAACGATCACAAGCGCAAGTTCGAGTCAAGGAAGGAAGTGCAGCCAGTGCAAAAGGCTCGTACCTAGCAGCATACTCAGGTGGAGTACAAGCCCAATTTGCAGCAGAATGTTAACAAAACCACCACACAAGTCAAGAATGTCGTGACCAACCCGGTGCGAGAAGAGTGCCAGCGCAACAATTCTTGCTTCAGTTGTGGGCAAACCGGACATTATGCTAGACAGTGTCCCCAGAACGGCAAGGCAAATGCTCTATTCAGGCCACAAGTCAACTTTATGGAGTCATACCCTACCAGCAAAACATCACTGGGCACGTTCATCATCTCTCCGCATACGAAGCCTAAGAGAACCCCGAAGTCGTCATTGGTATGTTTTCTGTTAATAACATACCTGCCGTAATTTTACTTGACTCGGGGCTTCCCACTCTTTTATTTCGCGGAGTTTTGTTGCCCAAAACAAATTTCCTTGTTCACTTTTGGGCAAGAATATGCTGGTACAATCCCTGGGATCTTTGATCAGGAGCAATCTGGTCTACCGCAAGCTGGAAATCAATATCAACGGAGCCAATTTTCCAACTTCCTTGATAAACATTGAGTCTGTAAAGCAGGACATTATTTTGGGAATGAATTGGTTGAGCCAATATCAAGTATGCATAAATTGTGCGACCCGAGAAGTCACTTTGACCAGTCAAGAGGGGCAGACTACCAAATTCTATGCTCGCGGGAGCATACCCAAGAAAGAAATGGTCTTCACCGCAGTGGCTGGTGAGTTGGAATTAATTCATGTGGTCAGTGAGTTTCCTGATGTATTTCCAGAAGAACTGCCAAGCATGCCGCCTGATCGAGAGCTTGAGTTTGCAATAGATCTTGTGCCCGGAACCGCACCGTTATACAAGAAGTATTACCGGATGCCTTCATCAGAATTAGTGGAGCTAAAGAAACAGCTTGATGAAATGCTCCAAAAAGGATATATCCGTCCCAGCTCTTCACCATGGGGATCACCTGCTATCTTCGTGGATAAGAAGGATGGCAGCCTCCGCATGTGTGTGGATTACCGTCAGCTGAATGATGTCACCATCAAAAATAAATATCCACTGCCCAGGATTGATGACTTGTTTGATCAGCTCAGTGGGGCCAAGGTATTCTCCAAAATTGATTTAAGGACAGGATATCATCAACTCAAGATTAAAAAGGAAGATATTCCTAAGACCGCATTCACTACTCGGTACGGTCTTTATGAATATACAGTTATATCCTTTGGTCTCACCAATGCCCCTGCCTTCTTCATGCATATGATGAATGTGACAGCCTGGTTTTTGCCCTCTCTCATTTGCTTGTTTTTCTTTTGGAGTCAATTTGGAATTTGGAGTTTTTATCTTTTCATATGGACTTAAACACTTGGGTACCCTTGGCTTTCACCCAAGTGCTTCATTTCCCTCCCTAATCATCATTCCCCTTCTGATCCACCCCAAAATAATCTTTGGAATATTTTTCTTAAATGAAAAATATTCATTTTTCTCCCAAAAACCCTAGCTAGATCATTATGCTCCAAAGCAACCCCAATTTTTATGGCCCAGAAAAATCTGAGATAATTCACAAATATTCTTTGAAACCTAGGGCACCTTCCTGAGCAAGAATATTTCATCACTTTTTGGAATATTTTTGCTACAGAAAATATTTTCTGTTCTGGACAGAAATGGTGGTTTCTACAGCAACTACCATTTTACTTGCTCCATTGTGCCTGGGTTTTCTTGTGCATTTTCACCTTAGTAGATCATGGCTAACCTCCAAAGCACAGCCCCCAACTCCCAGCCGTTTGACCTCAGTAAACTCTCAAAGTTACTGACCAGAAACTTACCTGGCATGTAAAAACTCCTCTACTGCACCTGGATCCAAACCAAAGCATGGTAAACTTCAAAACCACCACGAACAACATGCCAGACATGATTTTTGGACGTAGGCTGGCCTGAGGGAAGAGTTCGCGCGGTGACCACGCGTGTCCACCATGCCATGCCTGCGTGTCGACGCGCTCTGA
This sequence comes from Triticum aestivum, assembly GCF_018294505.1. Taxonomy (NCBI): domain Eukaryota; kingdom Viridiplantae; phylum Streptophyta; class Magnoliopsida; order Poales; family Poaceae; genus Triticum; species Triticum aestivum. The sequence continues at coordinate 322,293,074 of NC_057814.1, read as the reverse complement.
GTGCCGCCGAGCGCTCTGTTCGCGCGTGCTCGCTTCCCCCGCCTGCCCGAGCGTGCCAAACTTCGCCACCATCCTCGTCTCAACGCCATTCACCCCCCCCCAGACACTCGCCGACACTGGAGCTCGCCGCAGCAAGCACGGGCATGGTCCGGCCAACCCAACAGTGCGGTGCGCACTGTGCTCGTCGCCTTCTCCTCGTTCCTGTGCTCGTCCCCGTTCGCCAACAGTCGCCGCGAGAGTTGCGTCGCCTTCTCCCCCTCTCACTGACGCCGCTCGTCGGGCGCCGTGGACAGGTGTCCACCGGCGGAGCCCGAACCCCCCTCTCCACTCGCCTATAAATGGAGCCGCCCCCAGCCTCCTCGAGCACCATCCACCACTCCCACACACCCCACAAGCACGTAGGAAACCGTAGCCCGGCCGGGCAGGCCGCGGGCCACCGTCCTCGAGCTCGAGCTCGCCGGCGATCCCCTCTGGTCGCTCGCGGTAGCTCCAGCCCCTCCCAGGCCAGGGCGACCCTTCCAGGGCCTCCGCCCCTCTCCGGTGAAGCCATCCCGTCCCCCTGGAGCCCCTGGAGTTGCCTCTGCTCGCCGTCTTCCTCATCTCCGGCGACCACCGCGTTCTGCCTCCGCTTGCGAGGTCGATTCCGACGCCGTCCGACCACCCCTAGCTACGCTACGGGTACGGGCAGGTGCGCCTCCGTCCCCTCTCTCCATCCCTCCCTCTCGTTTTGGCCAAGGAGCCCTCGTCGCCGGCGAGAGCTCCGGCGAAGCCGCGACTCCCTCTGTTTCCTTCTCCCCTCCTCCTCACCTGACTAGCGGGGCCCGCTAGTCAGCCACTCTGTACGCGCGCGAAGCGGTACGAGTGGTGGCGCCCCTGGGCTTTACGCCTTCGACGTCACCCCCCAGTTTGTTTATTTTTATTCAAATTCATTTGAATTTACAGAACGCTTCAAACAGCCATAACTCTTCAACCATAAGTCCAAATGAATTGATTCTTTTTGCATTTTGTTCTTTGCAAAGAAATCTAGCAGCTCACCAAAGATGAGATTTTTCTGAGCTGTTTAGAATTTCTGGTGATTTTCAGAAGTGTTCTTGATATTTTCTTTTTGTGCTTAAAATTATTTTCAGAGGGTGAGGCTTGTCTTGAGGATCACCAGAAGGCTTGTGAACCTCATCTGCACTAAGGCAAGCCACAACAACATTTTCATGGTGTCATTTCAATATTTATGATTTTCTTACTTGAATGAAATGATTAATCCATGCATTTAAATAACTATTGTGTTATTTATATTCTGTTAAGTGTTTGTTAGTTATTATGCTTGATTTACAGAATGTTGAAACTAGCTTAGTTGGTAAAGCAAAGCTAAGATCTATTTGTGGTGATGATAAAAATAATTTTGTTATGCATGTTAGTAATTACTTAAAGTTATTTTCTTGCATAAATAAAATAGTAAAATTTGCTAGAAAATATTCTGTTAAGTACTTGTTTAGCCATTTTACTTGACTTACAGAATGTTTGAACCTAACTTGGTTGGTAAAGAAATTAGGATTTGTTTGTGGTATAATCTTTGCTATGCATGTAAGAAATTAATCGAAGTTACTTTCTTGCATGAGAAAATAATAAAACTTGCTGCAAAATATTTTGGTTAAAGTGTGAGTTACCCTGACCAGGAAAGTAATATAAGTTGTTGATGTTTATGCTTAGTGTGAATATGGTTGACATCAGTCATTTTCGTTAATATGTGATGCATGTGTAGTTTTGCATTTCATGGCATGCTATGACACCGGTCATTTTCGTTTTAAGTTGAACCTGAATATAACTCAACTTGAATATATCGTTGACTGGGTCATGGTGCCGCTGAATCGAGTTTTTCCCAGTGCAACCACATTTGCCTTTGTGGGAAGGCCTTGATTCGGTCCATTGACATTGCCTCTGGTCGGTGCCTCCAACTAGGGAAGGTTATGGCATGCTTACCCTGGCCCGGTAAGCAGGCATAACCTTGTGTGCCCGTTGTTGAGATTATGGTACCGGGTCCCCGAGTGGGATCGTTTTGGCCACGACGGTGGTCGTTGTGTCTTTGGTAGACACGGGGCCACCCAGGACTAGCCCGTTGGGGATTGGGTCGGAGTGGCCGGGAGAGTGTCATGGCAATGGAAGGGTTTTGTCGGAATGCCGTTGGTCCACCCGAATGGGAGTGCGAGGCCATGGGTTCCGTGGTGTGGGTACAGTGTGCTACCTCTGCAGAGTGTATAATCTATCGATAGCCGAGTCCACGGTCACGGACACCTCGTAGTAGGTCCCACCATGAGTCAACGTTTAATAAAATTTGCACACTAAGTTATGAACTTTGCACTGTTGATGATGGCTGAAAGGCCATCGAGATGTTCGGGACCAAATATTGGTCGTGGTTGTGATCGCCGTAAGGATCACGAGTTACTCTTGTCAAGACCACGATGGTGGTTTGTTTGTGATCCGAGAATGATCACGGTTGGTAAGTCCGTCCCGAGGGACGTTCGAGCATGATCACAGCATGTTGGACATATAGTGTTGCATTATTATTAATTGGTTAATTATCATGATATTGTTTGCCATTATGATTATGCCTGTTGTGAGCTTGCAAGTACATTCAATGTACTGACCTGGCGTGTCATGCCAGATTTCAGGAAAGTCTCGTTGGAAAGGAGTGCTGCTCGAGTCTAGATCGTGTCCACATCGGTGTCCCTGTGATATGGAGTTTCCGCTACGACGTTGTTCCGCTGCCGCGTAGTTGTTATGATCGAGGCCCCTTTATGTTCACTAAATAATGTACATATTGTTCAGCCGCACCGGGCGTGCTGCTTGGCCTCGACATCTGTTGTAATATAAACTCTGATCCGCTAGCATCAATAAAGCGGTTGCTTTCTGTACCAAGATGTTGTGTGTTGCCAGAAGACATGGTCTCTGGGCTGGCAATGCATGGTAAACCGGTCGCTCTGAGCCGGGGTGCCACAACGCTTGGTATCAGAGCCGCGCTGACTGTAGGCCACGCTAGACTACGACGTGTTAACTGGACGTTAGATACGAGTTTAAGTTGAGTGCCGGTAGCAATTGTAGCTGGTTGTTGCATTGCATGCATTTGGTTTATATTTTTATGCTAACCTGCTAATGGTTGTGAGTGTAGATGGCTCCGGTGCCGTATCCGTGCCAGTTGCAGCTGATGCCGTACACGTCACCGCACCTCCTTCGCAACGTGTGGCGTCGGCTGTACCCTCTCGGAGACGACCCAGTCTATCGTGTGTACCGGGAGCGTCTAGCTGATTCAGTGTATGAGTATCACGCAGTGGTCACTCTGCGCACTAGTTCCGATTCCAGCTCTTACACTCGTACTTCTCGGAGCGGTTACGCCTCCACCGCTTCTCAGGCTGTCCAGTTTGCTGCATTCGAGGTCCTTGTCGAGCTTCGCTACAACGAGGTCCGAATGCAGAACCACCCAGGTTTCTATTACTACCCTTCTCTGCACGACAATGGTCGTGTCCGTTTCCCTATCATTGATCCGGAGTCTGATAGTGTTGCTAGCCACCTTGCTCGTTATGTCACTGCTAGCTATCTTATGATCCACGAGCTGGCTCGAGAGCTGACTCGTGCCCGTACTGCTTTAGCCGCTGCTTTAGTCACTACTAGATCTGCCACTACTCCATCTTCTCTGGGATTTACCCCTTATATTCCAGCCAGTTCTAGTTCCCCTATTTCACCGGTTACTCCTCCGAGTAGCACGGGCGTCTCGGCCGTGAATCCTCTCAGTACTCCTGCCGAGTGGGTTTCACTTCTCGCTACTCCTGTAGCCCCGATGCTTCATCCTACCCCTGCCCCTGAGGGAGAGCCCTCGAGGCAGCGCCGTCGTGTTACCTTTAACCCGGAGGTTTCCGTTAACCTCGTCAGTTCAGGATCCGAGACCGCTTCAGGGGAGGACACCGCAGCACCAGCAGAGCAGTAGTATCTTTGAGTATTCGCAGTCGTCCGGATGATGTACGGATGTAGTCGTACGAGTCATGATGTTTCGTTGCATGTATGAGAGTAGTTGAACCTGGCGTGTTGTTTATCTTTCATGTATGAGTCTATGTATAATTATGTTGGGACTTTATTCGCCGTATTTTCTTCGCTCTTTTGTTTTCTTCCGGGATTTGTTGCTGGCTTTTCCCCAAATTTATTCTTGGATGTTTCTCATCTCGATTGCGTTGTCTTGGGAAAAATCCACAATAGGATGACGCGGGGAGGCAGCAGTAGCAACGTTCGTGAGGGAACTCCTGTTCGTCGTTCCGCACGACAGGCAGGACATTCTCCCGAGCCGTACGTTCCGCCACCGCCTCCACCGCCAAATCCGCCCTCCACCGAGCAAATTCTGCGTATGTTTGAGGAAAGAAGGAACAATGATCTGATCGAAATATTAAGAAGTGTGCAAGCTATGGTTGGACAGAATGGAAATCAGAACGGTCATCACTCAAAGCTGTCAGATTTTCAAAGGACCAAGCCACCCAGTTTCAGTCAGATTGTTGACCCATTGGATGCAGACGATTGGTTGCGTACCATTGAGAAAAAGCTTGAGATTGCTCGTACTGAAGAAAATGATAAAGTTCCATTTGCAACTCATTACCTTGAAGGCGCAGCTGCCATATGGTGGGAAAATGCAAAAGCCATGTGGCCTGTTGATGAAGAAATCACCTGGGAAAAGTTTAAGGATCAGTTCCGGAAATATCATATCCCTACTGGAGTTATGAAGACTAAGCAGCGTGAATTTCTCGCACTCGTCCAAGGAAATCAGTCTGTGGGTGAATATTTGCAAAAATTCAATCATCTGGCCCGTTACTCTCTTTATGACGTGGCCACCGAAGAAAGGAAGATTGACAGATTTCTTGGAGGCTTAAATCCGCAACTCCGGTGTACTCTCAGTATGCTTGATTTCCCAGATTTCCAAACTCTGGTGAACAAGGCTTTCATTGCTGAACGGGAGCACAAGCTTATATCAGATAATAGGCCTGTTAACAACGACAACAAGCGTAAGTTTGAGCCAAAGAAGGATGGGCAACCAGTGCAAAAGGCTCGTACCTGGCAGCAGACTCAGGTGGAATACAAGCCAAATTGGCAACAGAATGTTAACAAGACCACCACTCAAGTCAAGAATGTCGTGACCAACCCAATGCATGAGGAGCGTCAGCGCAATAATTCTTGCTTCAGTTGTGGGCAGAACGGACATTATGCCAGACAGTGCCCCAAGAACAACAAGGCGAATGCCCTAATCAGGCCACAAGTCAACTTTATGGAGTCATGCCCGACCCAGCAAAACTTCACTGGGCACGTGCATCATATCTCAGCCGATGAAGCCCAAGAGAACCCAGAAGTCGTCATTGGTATGTTTTCTGTTAATGACATACCTGCCGTAATTTTATTTGACTCTGGGGCTTCCCATTCTTTTATTTCTCGGAGTTTTGCTGCCCAAAACAAATTTCCTTGTACGCTTTTGGGCAAAAATATGCTGGTACAAACCCCGGGATCTTTAATCAAGAGCAATCTGGTCTGCCGTGATCTGGAAATCAATATCAACGGAGTCTACTTTCCAACCTCTCTGATAATCATTGAGTCTGAAAAGTTGGATATTATATTGGGTATGAATTGGTTGACCCAATATCAAGTTTGCATAAACTGCGCAACACGAGAAGTCACTTTGACCAGTCTGAATGGGCAGACTACCAAATTCTATGCTCGCAAGAATATACCCAAGCAAGAATTGGTTTTCACCGCTGTGGCTGAGTTGGAATTAATTCCTGTGGTCAGCGAGTACCCTGATGTATTTCCAGAAGAACTGCCAGGCATGCCACCAGATCGGGAGCTGGAATTTGCAATAGATCTTGTGCCCGGAACTGCACCGTTATACAAGAAGTACTACCGGATGCCCTCATCAGAATTAGTGGAGCTAAAGAAACAGCTTGATGAACTGCTCCAGAAAGGATATATTCGTCCCAGCTCTTCACCATGGGGATCACCTGCTATTTTCGTGGACAAAAAGGATGGCAGTCTCCGCATGTGCGTAGATTACCGCCAGCTGAATGAGGTCACCATCAAAAATAAATATCCGCTGCCAAGGATTGATGATCTGTTTGATCAGCTCAGTGGGGCTAAAGTATTCTCTAAGATCGATTTACGGACCGGATATCATCAGCTCAAGATTAAAAAGGAAGATATTCCTAAGACCGCATTCACTACTCGGTACGGTCTTTATGAATATACCGTGATGTCCTTTGGTCTCACCAATGCCCCTGCTTTCTTCATGCATATGATGAACAAAGTATTCATGGACTTCCTCGACAAATTCGTGGTAGTCTTCATCGATGACATCCTCATTTACTCCAAGGGTGAAGAAGAGCACAAGGATCACCTCCGAGCAGTGCTACAACGACTCCGCGACCATCAGCTATACGCCAAATTCAGTAAATGCGAATTTTGGCTCAAGCAAGTTGGGTTTCTCGGACATGTACTATCCGCCGAAGGTATAGCCGTGGACCCGAGCAAAGTAAAGGATGTGCTCGATTGGGTGCCGCCCACGACCGTGACACAAATCCGAAGTTATCTCGGATTAGCTGGATATTACCGTTGTTTCATTGAAGGGTTTTCCAAGATTGCTAAACCCATGACCGAGCTGCTCAAAAAGGATAAGAAGTTTGAATGGACGGAGGACTGTGAGAAAAGTTTTAATGAGCTAAAGATACGGCTGACAACCGCACCTGTATTGACTCTTCCAGACATTTATCGCAGTTTTGATGTGTATTGTGACGCCTCCAGGCAAGGCATTGGTTGCGTACTTATGCAAGACAGCAAGGTAGTAGCATATGCATCGCGATAGATACGACCCCACGAGGGAAATTATCCTACTCATGATTTGGAGTTGGCTGCAGTGGTTCATGCGCTAAAAATTTGGAGACACTACCTCATTGGAAAAAGGTGCCAAATTTTTACCGACCACAAAAGTCTCAAATACATCTTTACTCAGCCAGATTTAAACCTCCGTCAACGAAGATGGCTAGAGTTGGTCAAGGATTATGATCTTGGAATAAATTACCACCCGGGTAAGGCCAACGTGGTTGCCGATGCACTCAGTCGAAAGCCCGTCAGCTTGAATGTCATATTGAAATCCTTGCCTCCCGAACTCCAAGAGGAGATCGCTCAGCTCAACCTGGTCATAGTGGATGCTGGCCTCGCTAATATTTTGGAAGTTACCCCCACACTTGAGGAAGAGATCCGCAAGGCCCAGCCAGCTGACACCAAGCTGCAAAGATATGCCAAGGGCCAGATGGCAGAGCAGACCCCAGATTTCTCCAAGGACAAATTCGGTACCCTCCGATTCCGTGGACGGATTCGTGTACCCAATCAACCGGACTTAAGGAAGAAAATCCTATTAGAAGCACACGAATCCTCATATTCCATTCACCCCAGAGGTACGAAAATGTATCAGGACCGTAGACAAATATTCTGGTGGGATGGAATGAAGAAAGACATTGCCTATTTTGTGGCCGGTTGCGACATATGTAACAAGGTGAAGGCAGAGCATCAGAAGCCAGCCGGACTCCTCCAACCGCTGCCGGTTTCACAATGGAAATGGGATGACGTTTGTATGGATTTCATTACGGGATTGCCTAAGACTCAGCAAGGCAATGATGCAATCTGGGTCATAGTGGACACCCTAACCAAGGTTGCTCACTTCATTCCGATCAGCACCAGATAAAGAGCAGATCAACTTGCACAGCTGTATGTATCCAGAATAGTCAGTCTGCATGGAGTACCCCGAACTATCACTTCTGACCGAGGTTCCCTGTTTACCTCCGCTTTTTGGTCACGCCTCCATCAAGCCTTGGGGACAGCACTGAAATATAGTACTGCTTATCATCCTCAGACGGATGGACAGACAGAACGGGTAAATCAAATACTCGAAGATATGTTGCGAGCCTGTGCTTTAGCACAAGGACCTAAATGGGAAGATTGCTTGCCATATGCCGAGTTTTCCTATAACAACAGCTTCCAGACCAGTCTAAAAATGTCACCGTATGAAGCTCTGTATGGCCGTAAGTGCCGCACTCCTTTTAATTGGTCTCAAACTGGAGATAGCCGTATCTTCGGAACAGATCTCATGATGGAAGCTGAGAAACAAGTTAAGGAAATCAGAGACAGATTGCAATTGGCCAAATCTCGACAGAAAAGTTATTATGATGCAAAGCACCGACAAATCAATTTTGAACCCGGAGAACACGTATACCTCCGAGTCACTCCTATGAAAGGAGTCAAGAGATTTCAGACTCGTGGAAAGTTGGCACCCAGATTTATTGGTCCATTCCCGGTTATGTCTCGAGTGGGTACTGTTGCATATCAATTGGAACTACCTGCTGAATTGGCAGACGTGCACAACGTGTTTCATGTTTCACAATTGAGACGATGCATATCCCCGCCTGAGAAAAGGACTGCTATGGCTGAGGTAGAGTTGGCAAATGATTTAACTTATGAAGAGAGACCGTTTAGAATTTTGGATCAGATGGAAAGGGTCACTCGCAGTAAAGTAAGGAAATTTTACAAAGTTCAGTGGGAGCATCACACAGAGTCAGAATCAACTTGGGAGCGGGAAGAATTTCTACAGTCACATTATCCAGAGTGGTTTTCCCAAGCAACCGAATCTCGAGGACGAGATTCATTCTAAGTGGGGGAGGTTTGTGACAGCTTGGTTTTTGCCCTCTCTCATTTGCTTGATTTTCTTTTGGAGTCAATTTGAAATTTGGAGTTTTTGAATCTTTTCATATGGACTTAAACACTTGGGTACCCTTGGCTTTCACCCAAGTGCTTCATTTCCCTCCCTAATCATCATTCCCCTTCTGATCCACCCCAAAATAATCTTTGGAATATTTTTCTTAAATGAAAAAGATTCATTTTTTGACCAAAAACCCTAGCTAGATCATTATGCTCCAAAGCAACCCCAATTTTTATGGCCCAGAAAAATCTGAGATAATTCACAAATATTCTTTGAAACCTAGGGCACTTTTCTGAGCAAAAATATTTCATCACTTTTTGGAATATTTTTGCTACAGAAAATATTTTCTGTTCTGGACAGAAATGGTGGTTTCTACAGCAACTACCATTTTACTTGCTCCTTTGTGCCTGGGTTTTCTTGTGCATTTTCATCTTAGTAGTCATGGCTAACCTCCAAAGCACAGCCCCCAACTCCCAGCCGTTTGACCTCAGTAACCTCTCAAAGTTACTGACCAGAAACTTACTTGGCATGTAAAAACTCCTCTACTGCACCTGGATCCAAACCAAAGCGTGGTAAACTTCAAAACCACCAGGAACAACATGCCAGACATGATTTTTGGACGTAGGCTGGCCTGAGGGAAGAGTTCGCGTGGTGGCCACGCGTGTCCACCATGCCATGCCTGCGTGTCGACGCGCTCTGAGTGTCGCCGAGCGCTCTGTTCGCGCGTGCTCGCTTCCCCCGTCTGCCTGAGCGTGCCAAACTTCGCCACCATCCTCGTCTCAACGCCATTAACTCCCCCCTGGCGCTCGCCGACACTGGAGCTCGCCGCAGCGAGCAAGGGCACGGTCCGGCCAACCCAACAGTGCGGTGCGCACTGTGCTCATCGCCTTCTCCTTGTTCCTGTGCTCATCCCCATTCGCCAACAGTCGCCGCGTGAGCTGCGTCGCCTTCTCCCCCTCTCATTGACGCCACTCATCGCCGGGCGCCGTGGACAGGTGTCCACTGGCGGAGCCCGAACCCCCCCTCTCCGCTCACCTATAAATGGAGCCGCCCCCAGCCTCCTCGAGCACCATCCACCACTCCCACACACCCCACAAGCACGTAGGAAACCGTAGCCCGGCCGGGTAAGCCGCGGGCCGCCGTTCTCGAGCTCGAGCTCGCCGATGATCCCGTCTAGTCGCTGCGGTAGCTCCAGCCCCTCCCAGGCCAGGTCGACCCTTCCAGGGCCTCCGCCCCTCTCCGGTGAAGCCATCCCGTCCGCCTGGAGCCCCTGGAATTGCCTCTGCTCGCCGTCTTCCTCATCTCCGGCGACCACCGCGTTCTGCCGCCGCTTGCGAGGTTGATTCCGATGTCGTTCGACCACCCCTAGCTAGGCTACGGGTACGGGCAGGTGCGCCTCCGTCCCCTGTCTCCATCCCTCCCTCTCGTTTTGGCCAAGGAGCCCTCGTCGCCGGCGAGAGCTCCAGCGAAGCCGCGACCCCCTCTGTTTCCTTCTCCCCCTCCTCCTGACTTGACTAGCGGGTCCCGCTAGTCAGCCACTCTGTACGCGTGTGAAGCGGTATGAGTGGTGGCGCCCCTGGGCTTTACGCCTTCGACGTCACCCCCAGTTTGTTTATTTTTATTCAAATTCATTTGAATTTACATAACACTTCCAACAGCCATAACTCTTCAACCATAAGTCCAAATGAATTGATTCTTTTTGCATTTTGTTCTTTGCAAAGAAATCTAACAGCTCACCAAAGATGAGATTTTTCTAAGTTGTTTAGAAGTTCTGGTGATTTTCAAAAGTGTTCTTGATATTTTCTTTTTGTGCTTAAAATTATTTTCAGAGGGTGAGGCTTGTCTTGAGGATCACCAGAAGGCTTGTGAACCTCATCTGCACTAAGGCAAGCCACATCAACATTTTCATGGTGTCATTTCAATATTTATGATTTTCTTACTTGAATGAAATGATTAATCCATGCATTTAAATAACTATTGTGTTATTTATATTCTGTTAAGTGTTTGTTAGTTATTATGCTTGATTTACAGAATGTTGAAACTAGCTTAGTTGGTAAAGCAAAGCTAAGATCTATTTGTGGTGATGATACAAATAATTTTGTTATGCATGTTAGTAATTACTTAAAGTTATGTTCTTGCATAAATAAAATAAAAAAATTTGCTAGAAAATATTCTGTTAAGTACTTGTTTAGCCATGTTGCTTGACTTATAGAATGTTTGAACCTAACCTGGTTGGTAAAGAAATTAGGATTTGTTTGTGGTAAAATCTTTGCTATGCATGTGAGAAATTAATCGGAGTTACTTTCTTGCATGAGAAAATAATAAAACTTGCTGCAAAATATTTTGGTTAAAGTGTGAGCTACTCCAACCAGGAAATTAATATAAGTTGTTGATGTTTATGCTTAGTGTGAATATGGTTGACATCAGTCATTTTCGTTAATATGTGATGCATGTGTAGTTTTGCATTTCATGGCATGCTATGACACTGGTCATTTTCGTTTTAAGTCGAACCTGAATATAACTCAACTTGAATATATCGTTGACTAGGTCATGGTGCCGCTGAATCGAGTTTTTCCCAGTGCAACCACATTTGCCTTTGTGGGAAGGCATTGATTCGGTCCATTGACATTGCCTCTGGTCAGTGCCTCCAACTAGGGAAGGTTATGGCATGCTTACCCTAGCCCGGTAAGCAGGCATAACATTGTGTGCCCGTTGTTGAGATTATGGTACCGGGTCCCAGAGTGGGATCGTTTTGGCCACGACGGTGGTCGTTGTGTCTTTGGTAGACATGGGGCCACCCAGGAATAGCCCGTTGGGGATTGGGTCGGAGTGGCCGGGAGAGTGTCATGGCAATGGAAGGGTTTTATCGAAATGCCGTTGGTCCACCCGAATGGGAGTGCGAGGCCATGGGTTCCGTGGTGTGGGTATAGTGTGCTACCTCTGCAGAGTGTATAATCTATCGATAGCCGAGTCCACGGTCACGGACACCTCGTAGTAGGTCCCACCATGAGTCAATGTTTAATAAAATTTGCACACTAAGCTATGAACTTTGCACTGTTGATGATGGCTAAATGGCCATCGAGATGTTCGGGACCAAATATTGGTCGTGGTTATGATCGCCGTAAGGATCATGAGTTACTCTTGTCAAGACCACGATGGTGGTTTGGTTGTGATCCGAGAATGATCACAGTTGGTAAGCCCGTCCTGAGGGACGTTCGAGCATGATCACATCATGTTGGACATATAGTGTTGCATTATTATTAATTGGTTAATATCATGATATTGTTTGCCATTATGATTATGCCTATTGTGAGCTTGCAAGTACATTCAATGTACTGACATGGCGTGTCATGCCAGATTTCAGGAAAGGCTCGTTGGAGAGGAGCGCTGCTCGAGTCTACATCGTGTTCACATTGGTGTCCCTGTGATATGGAGTTTCCGCTATGACGTTGTTCCGCTGCCGCGTAGTTGTGATGATCGAGGCCCCTTTATGTTCACTAAATAATGTACATATTGTTCAGCCGCACCGGGCGTGCCGCTTGGCCTCGACATCTGTTGTAATATAAACTCTGGTCCGCTAGCATCTATAAAGCGGTTGCTTTCTATACCAAGATGTTGTGTGTTGCCATAAGACATGGTCTCTGGGCTGGCAATGCATGGTAAACCGGTCACTCTGAGCCGGGGTGCCACAATGAATAAAGTATTCATGGACTTCCTCGATAAATTTGTGGTGGTCTTCATCGATGACATACTTATATACTCAAAAAGTGAAGAAGAGCACAAAGAACACCTCAGAGCTGTGTTACAACGACTCCGTGACCATCAGCCATACGCCAAATTCAGTAAATGCAAGTTTTGGCTCAAGCAAGTTGGATTTCTTGGACATGTGTTGTCCGCAGAAGATATAGCCATGGACCCGAGCAAACTAAAGGATGTGCTCGATTGGTTGGCACCCACAACCGTATCACAAATCCGGAGTTTTCTTGGATTAGCCGGTTACTACCGTCGTTTCATTAAAGGGTTTTCCAAGATTGATAAACCCATGATGGAGCTGCTCAAGAAAGATAAGAAGTTTGAATGGACTGAGGACTGTGAGAAAAGTTTCAATGAGCTAAAAACCCGGCTGACGACAGCACCTCTGTTGACTCTTCCAGACATCTACCGCAGCTTTGATGTGTACTGCGACGCCTTCAGACAGGGTCTTGGATGCGTACTTATGCAAGACGGCAAGCTGGTAGCATATGCATCGCGGGAGCTACTACCCGACAAGGGAAATTATCCTACTCATGATCTGGAATTGGCCGCGGTGGTTCATGCTCTAAAAATTTGGAGACACTACCTCATTGGGAAGAGGTGCCAAATTTTTACCGACCACAAAAGTCTCAAGTATATATTTACTCAGCCAGATTTAAATCTCCGTCAGCGAAGATGGCTTGAGTTAGTCAAGGACTATGATCTTCGAATAAATTACCACCCGTGTAAGGCCAACGTGGTTGCCGATGCACTCAGCCGAAAACTTGTCAGCCTGAATACCATAATGGAATCCTTGCCTCCTGAACTTCAAGAGGAGATTGCTCAGCTCAACCTGGTCATAGTTGATGCTGGCCTTGCTAATATTATGGAAGTTGTACCTACACTTGAGGAAGAGATCCGCAAGGCCCAGCCAGGTGACACCGTCCTGCAGAAACGTGCCAAGAGTATGTTAGCAGGACAAACTTCAGACTTTTTAAGGATCAACATGGTACCCTCCGATTCCGTGGAAGGATTTGTGTACCCAGTCAGGCGGATTTAAGGAAGAAAATCCTGTCGGAAGCACACGAATCTTCATATTCCAATCACCCTGGAGGTACTAAAATGTATGAAGACCTTCGGCAAATATTCTGGTGGGATGGAATGAAGAAAGACATTGCCTATTTTGTGGCCTGTTGCGACATATGCAACAAGGTGAAGGCAGAACATCAGAAGCCAGCCATACTTCTCCAACCATTGCTAGTTTCACAATGGAAATGGGATGATGTCTGCATGGATTTTGTCACAGGGCTACATAAAACTCAGCGAGGCAACGATGTAGTTTGGGTCATAGTGGACACCTTAACCAAGGTTGCTCACTTTATCCTTATCAGAACCACATATCGAGGCGATCAACTCGCACAACTATATGTATCCAGAATAGTTAGTCTGCATGGAGTACCTCGAACAATCACTTCTGACCGGGGGTCACTTTTTACCTCCGCTTTCTGGTCACGTCTCCACCAAGCTTTGGGGACAGCGCTAAAATATAGTACCACTTATCATCCTCAGACTGATGGACAGACTGAGCGGGTAAACCAAATACTCGAAGATATGCTACGAGCCCGCACTTTGGCCCAAGGGCCTAAATGGGAAGAGTGCCTACCGTATGCCGAGTTCTCATACAACAACAGCTTCCAGACCAGTCTAAAGATGTCACCGTATGAAGCTTTGTATGGCCGTAAGTGCTGCACTCCTTTAAATTGGTCTCAAACTAGAGATAGCCGTATTTTCCGAACGGATCTCATGATGGAAGCTGGGAAACAAGTCAAGGAAATCCGAGACAGATTGCAATTGGCCAAAACGCGACGGAAGAGTTATTATGGTGCAAAGCACCGACAGATCAGTTTTGAACCCGGAGAACACGTATACCTCTGAGTCACTCCTATGAAAGGAGTCAAGAGATTCCAGACTCGTGGAAAGCTCGCACCCAGATTTATTGGTCCACTCCCAGTTATGTCCAGAGTGGGTACTGTTGCATATCAGTTGGAACTACCCCCAGAATTGTCGGAACTGCACAATGTGTTTCATGTTTCACAGTTGAGGCGGTGCATATCGCCACCTAAGGAAAAGACTGCTATGACAGAAATAGAGTTGGCAAAGGATTTAACATATGAAGAGAGACCCGTCAGAATTTTGGATCAGATGGAAAGGGTCACTCATAGTAAAGCAAGGAAGTTTTACAAAGTTCAGTGGGAGCATCACACACAGGCAGAATCGACTTGGGAACGAGAAGAATTTCTAAAGACACATTATCCAGAATGGTTTTCCCAAGCAACCGAATCTCGAGGATGATATTCATCCTAAGTGGGGGGGGTTTGTGACAGCCTGGTTTTTGCCCTCTTCTCTTTGCCTGATTTTCAGTTGGTTTGGATTTGAATTTGAAATTTTTGAATCACTTCAGATGGACTTAAACACTTGGGTACCCCCTTTACTTTCACCCAAGTGACTTATTTCTCTCCCTAAGCCATCATTTCTTCTCTGATCCATCTCAAAGTAATATTATGAATATTTTTCTCTAATGAAAAATATTCATTTTCTCTCTAAAACCCTAACTATCCCCTTGTGTTCCAAAGCAACCCCAATTTTTCTTGCCCACAAAAATCTGAGAAAATTCCCAAATATTCTTTGAACCCTAGGGCACCTTCCTGAGCAAAAATATTTCATCACTTTTTGGAATATTTTTGCTACAGAAAATATTTTCTGTTCTGGACAGAAATGGTAGTTTCTACAGCAACTACCATTTTACTTGCTCAATTGTGGCTGAATTTTCTTGTGCATCATCACCTTAGTAGATGATTGCTAACCTCCAAAGCCCAGCTCCCAACTCTCAGTATTTTGACCACAGTAAGCTCTCAAAGTTACTGTCCAGAAACTTACCAGGAAGTTGAAATCCATGACTTTGTACTCCATTTCTAAATGTGTATTAGTACGAGTAATCCTCTATACCATATATTGTGCTACTCGTACTACTACCTCCCTCCTGGTTTATTGGTCCCCTTCATAATTTGTGTCAAATTTTGACCATAAATTTAACTAACTAAATGTTAATGCATGTCACAAAAAAATTATATCGTTGGATTCGTATTTGAACATAGTTTCCAATGGTATTATTTTCGGTGACATGCATTGACATTTTGTTAGTTAAACCTATGGTTAAAGTGTGACACTAAATACGACTAGTCAGTAGTACAGTAGTACTAGTATACGTCGGTCAAATTATTCATCATGTCCTCGCATTGAATTGACGTGACAACATGCTGCGCGTGAGGTGACACAAGTCCCGGTGGCGTGTTCGGTTCACCAAAGTGAGCCTCACCCCTCTCGTACTACAACAGCACTCTCACATTCTCTACAAAATCACTCTCCCAGTCTCGATCCCCGCCTCCCAGCTGCCGACTTGTTCCGATCCATTTGGTACGATGAGTGATGAGCTACTAGAGCTGCTATACTTCATTGCAAGTAGTCAAAAGGAAGACGTTAAAAAAATCGATCTCAACAAGTACGCTCTTCAAGCTAGCCGGATGAAGGAAGGAACTAGCGAGGCCGCTCCTGTGAGTATTCGTCTCGTCGCCATGTATGATGATTTCGATCTTTATGGGGGTTTTCAAGTCTTTAGAGTCTACATGTAGTAATGAAGCCGAGACCCCAGTTTGTTCGGGTATTGTGGACTTCAGATTTGGAGTACCACTTGTCTGTCGAAATCTTTCATCATTTACTTTAAATAGTTGATTGATCATACATTGAGTACCATTTAACTAGAATTAACCGATGCAAGTCCAAGAAGGATTGGTCGGCGTTGACAACTGGCGTCAAGTTCGATCCCACGGATCAGGAGCTGATCGAGAACCTTGAGGTCAAAGGGAGTGCTGACAGTGCGAGATCTCACCCTCTCATCAATTTTTTCATAACAACCATCGATAGCAAGCACGACATATGCTACACCCATCCTGAGAAACTTCCAGGTGAGACACCGATCGGTCGTCTTCTTGCACAAAGATATTCCTTTGTTTATACCTCTATTTTTCTTTATATATGCAGACCAAGTGAAGCAATTACAATTTGACAGTTAATAAAAAGTAAAGCAAGTGACTGTAACATGCCAAAGATGTTATGAAAATGCCAACTACGTATCCTATAACCTGTATTCGCCAATACTTCGGGTATCACACTGAGTGGCCTAAGCAAGCATTTCTTGCAGCGCAACTCCAAGGTGTTCAAAAGGGGCACGCGGACGCATCGCTAGATACAGTGGGAGTGTGGCATGCACGCGATGTGGCACAAGACCGGCAATACATTGTCGGTGATGGTCAACGGCTGGCAGACGGGCAGCAAAATGGTTCTGGTGCTGCACACTAATAAGAACTTCAACTAGCAGAGGACCAATTGGATGATGCTCCAGTACCACCTCGGGGACCTGGAGCAAGAGAAGCAGCGGGAGCTGATCGTCTGCAAGATTTTCTATTAGACAAACACTAGGGCCAGGACTAAAAAGATAAGTTAGTTTCGTATTGGCACTTGTACTACCTGGTCGTCTGCAAGTGTTGGTATTGTTGTCAAGGATCTTTCAGTATGAACTTGGCATTTGCTTCCAACCATCATGTCGAGGGTCGACGTGGATATAAATCTGAATTATTTGTTTTGAAACGAATTTTCAGGCACCTGATCTTTATTTGATGGGTAGCATAAGCACCCGTTGTTCAAATTCAAAGTTCTCCAAAAAATTTACATCTTCGAAGTACGCACGGGATCGATCCGGTTTCACGGGCTGATAGTTGGACACAGCACGTCAGAACTGGGCTATGGCATGCCAAGCCCAGCTGCAAATTGTTAAAAGAGAGGAGCGAGGGATTTGGGCCTTCCAGAACAGTTAAGTGTCGCGACCTCGATCGTGAAGTGCCTCCCATGGACTAAAAAAGTCCTAGTCGGTTATTATTAGTTGAAATATGTAAAATATTCCATAATAAAAAGAAATGTGTAAAATGCAGTGAATTTAGTCCGGTTTCACTGAAAACCATCCTATTTGCATGAAATCCGTCCATGGAACCACAAGACGGCTATCCATATGGAGCCTAACCATGCGGAACCAGCAGGTCCATGGCCGTGCGCAAGCAATGCATGCACTTATTATCACGAGGGAAAAATAATGCTGACGTCTGAGACGGTGAAACCCCTGAAATTTTCAATGTAGTCAATAAACGAGAGAATTCTGCAAGTACAGACTGATAACTGGGATCCGGCAGGTATATTGTTTTTTTAGGTAGGTCGGCCAAGTTTCAACTGGGCTGTAGACTGCCCACGCTTGGTTTTATTTTTAACAGGCCCAGCCCATGACGGCAATGGGGCACAAAGATCCAGCAAGAATCAACTGGCCTCTGGCCCGTCAGCCTTAGTTATATTTTCTCTTAGAACATCCACAGGCAGTTTTTTTACCGAAGAAAACACAAAGCTCAGTTCTATTTTCCTCTTGAAATGCTATGTCCTACTTCCGTTTCTAATCTCTACCTATAGTTTTACTAGTTCATATACATGTATTATTATATTGAAAATACGTAAAGTTCCCTTTTTCATCTTTACATCCTTTTTTTCCTCCCAGCGCTGATTTTTTTACCACTGGTTTTCCCTAAAACCAACTCAATTGTCCCACTTCTTATTAGCTTACAAAAATAAAACAATATTTTATTTGGCAAATCAATAAGTTCTTAAAAGATAAATGTTTATCATTTCTATATTAAAACTGTTCGGACTCTATCAAAATATGCAAAATTAGGTTGAACTTTTTGACCATGGTCTTGGGTAGAAAATGGGCTGTAATAAATTCCTTAAGAGTTAGCAAATGGCCTGCAAATTATTTAAAAAATAGCAAATGGGCTCTATTTTATCTGCCATAGATTTGGAGGCTGACTTGTGGGCCTACTAGGTTCATGCATACACAAGGTTTCTGGAAAAAAGAAACTTAGTCAACAATCGACTCTACCAGCATCATACCGTTAGATGTCAATTCAACGGCAATCGTGCTTCTTCAGTCTCTGATCTTCCTGCTCCAGCCGCCCAAACCAGCGCTAGCAGAATCGCCTGCTCCCGCCTCCCGTGGCCGGCTGTGCCACCGGGCAGGCCTCACGGCCCGACCATACTTGCATCCCTGGCCTGGCCATCCCTCTACTCACCCACACCTCCTGTTATTCTCCGGCGACAGCAACCTCACACTTCAGCCGAACCAGTAAACCCTCGTACCCACTCCACGTGGGAAACAACTACCGAGTCTTCCGCGGCTTCGGGTCGTTCCCTTACTTGGCCTCGCCTCGTCCATCGCCTTGGTGTTCTCGGCACGACGTGGTCAACGAATGACATCCATCAAAAGAGGACTGTACGTGGAGAGGCTAACAGTTGGGTCCATGGCCACACGCAAGGAAGTGCCTCCTTTTTTTTGCGAGTAGGAAGTGTCTCCTTATTACGCGCAAAATAATGATTCCTCCTCCTGACAGCAGGGACCCATCACAAGGGCCTCTGTATTTCGTGAAAAAAAATATTCCCCTCGCTGACAGCTCAAATCCACCATGTAACGCCCCGGACATACCCGCCGGTGGTCGTTACTTGTAACATCCCAAATTTTCAATTTGGAATATTATACATTAGATCATCATGCATAACATATTTTATTGCATTTTGTTTTGCGATCCTAGAAATTCTACGCAACTCAAGGACCCACGGAGAGAGTTGGGGATTTCATTATTTCCATATTTGGGTTTTCTCAAATTTTGAAAATAGGATCATTTGTTTTAATTATTTTCTCTCCGAAAATATTTCATATCAAATATATGAGAGGGGATAAAATGACTTCTCCACAAATAATGAAATATTGGAGGAAAAATATTAAAAACAAATATTTGATTTTATTTGGGTTTTATTTGATTTTATTTGAATTAGGAAAAATATGCGTTTTTCAAAATTGCATTTTAGGCCCAAATAAATGTTCATCTTGTCCGGCTTATTTTTTGAGGACGGGGAAAATTTATTTCGGGATTTTTGGAGTCAGTTTAGTATTTCTTTTCTTTCTTTTTCTGCATGTCTGATTTAAAAAAAACCGACCTACCGGGCCGTGTCCGGCGAGGACTCTGGCCCGGCCGGCCTTTATAAGCCGGGAGGCCGCCCCGCCAGCCCAAGCCTCCCGCCCCCGCTAAACCCTAGCGCCGCCGCTGCCGAACCGCCCCGCCGCCGTCGCCGCCCCTACCGCCCCGGAGCCGCCGCCGCCCCGATCCGCCGCCCCGCCGCCACCCGGAGCCCCGCCGCCGACCCCGCCCCGATCCGCCGTCCCGCCACCCGAGGTTGACCGCTGGCACCGCCGGTTTTCTCCGGAAAACCGTGCGTGTTTTTTTAGAAAACCCCGGTTTATTTTTTTGTTATTAGATCAGATTTATTTTTTTCGGTTTAGCCTATTTCGCGGACGTTCGTCCGTACGTTCGTTTTAACGAACGGTTTTGATCCTTTAACCGCAGACAGCGAACGTTCATTCGTTAGCCTGTTCGTCGGTTTTTCTTTTCCTCGGATTTTCCGCGATTATTTTCGATCGCGATTTCAGATCTGTTTTTCGTTTTAGAATAACTTTTCGCTCGTTTATCGGAATGAGGCGATTCAAGCGCCTAGAGTTTCGTCTCGAAACCCTCTTTCTGTTTAACCAACTCAAACAAGTTTTTGCTACTGTAAAATTTGACTTAGGTCCAGATTAGTAAACGAAGCTTGTTTCTTTCGCCGTTTGAGTTTCATTGCTTCGTTCGATTTGATTCTTTTTGCAAACCGGAGTTCTTAAGTTGAACTTTCTGGTTAGATCTTTTATTATGAGTTTTACCCATGCACCCTTGCTTGATTGCTTATGTATGTATTGTTTGTTTGCGATAGAGTACCCGGAGTGCGAAGCGTGCTACTACGAGTCTCTAGGTTTCCCGGATCATCAGCAAGGCATGTAACACTTTGATCATACCTCTTTACCACCCAGTTTTATTGCATTAGATCAATCCACAAACTATTGCATGATTAGGATCTGATTAAAATGTGGGTTTTGGGAAGTAGTTGAGGTAGTACCTATTGCCCTGTTTATTATCAAACCATTGGGAGTTACTTCTACGTTTGCTTATATTGCTATGCTATGCTCGTAGACGTGGATTGGGTTTGAGAGTTTTCCATGACAGATGTGAGATTGTTAATTAATGGTTCAACTTAAGGTGGTTACTTTAATTTACATCTGGGTGGATTGAGGCACCTGGAGAACCCAGTGTTGCCTGTATTTTTGGATATCCCAGAGTACCTGTACGATCATCCTATGGGCAGCCACCCAGACTCAAAGGGATCATGAGATTTTTCATGCTAGAAACTTCCGTGTGCAGCCACAAGCTATTATGGGCTCTAGCATAGTTGAGTAGGTTACATGACCTCTTGAAGAGGTGGGCTAGCAGATGTAGGGGAAAGTAGGTGTAACTGTCCACCCGGAGTAAAGAGTTATTGTTTCTGAAAGACTGTGTCTCGGTCATCCGTTTCTCAAACACCATGTAGTGCGATAAATCAAGCGGAGGCGATCGAGTCTTGTGGGGAAAAGTGCGCAAACCTCTGCAGAGTGTACAATCTAATTATGGTTAGCCGTGTCCCCGGTTATGGACATCTTGAGTATCTAGTTCTTGGATTATCATGTGAATCTCATCATCATGTTACTTAATTTAATTTGATTGGGTTAATCACGTTCTTAATTGGGATTGAGTTGGAGGTACCTTCTCAATGTTTAACAACCACCATGATAGTTAAATAAAATTTATTCCTTTGTGGTAGGGAAAATTGGATTTTCGCAAAACTGTAACCATAGAGCTTTCCACCAGCCAAATATGCATGTAGTGATAGCATTATTCTATTCATTACTCTCTATGTGTTACATTGCCGGCATTTTCCATGTGCTGACCCGTTTTCGGGCTGCAACATATCATGTTGCAGACTTTTCAGACGACGAGTAAGGTGCCATAGGTCGTGGTCTTATACTCAGTGATGTCGTTGGAGTTGATGGACTCACTTTATCTTCCAAAGCCTTCCGCTGTTATCGTTTTAGATGGCCTTAAGCCGTATTTATTGTATTAAGTTCTATTTTGAGACATTTGATGTAATAAGTGTGTGATTGCTACTCTGTATAAATCCTTTGAGTACTGTGCGTGTTAGCATTACCGATCCAGGGATGACACTGATGCACAGAGACTAGACTGTTTGAGGTCTGGTCGCTACAAAGATGGTATCAGAGCACACGCTGACTGTAGGACACGACCACTAAGCTAAAGCCTAGATTACTACTCTCTTCTCATTTCTGACTCCTCTCCTCTCTTCCACTCTTTTAGGATGGCGGATGTGAGGAACAAGTTCGCGCAACCGGATGAGGATACACCTTTTGGACGACACTTGAAGGAAGTTACTAAGTACCTGAACATCGGAATACCAAGCTTCACCGGAACCTACAACACCACACTACCAGAAGAGGAGCGCTGGATGATTCAAGTTCAAGTTCCAGGAAGGACGTTCATGCCAGTCACTGAGCCCATAGAGTTTTCCTTTGATGCACCAACCTGGAGTGTAGGAAAGAGCATGGCAGCCCACATCACCATGGGACGCATTGGAGAAGTGTAGCACAATGATCTCAAGGATACTATCTATCAGATTTGTGGGCGCCGAGACGAGCAATGGGAGATGACCAGTACCAGGAAGGATAGATCTATTGCAGCTTTCATTTAGGAGTTAAACCAGCACATTCATCGCCAGGAGAACCAGATGTGCGCAGACATGATAGAACTGAAGAAGGCAAAGACAAGGATCATGGAACTGGAGGAAGAACTCAAGGCTACACGCGAGGATTATATGGAGGAAATCGTCGCACTAGTGGAGAAGAATGGCGACCTGACAAAGAAGCTAGGAGTTTTCATGGGAGACCCAGCACCAGGAGGAGATGATGACGATTCTAGTTGCCCAGAGAACTACATCATCATCGACGACACCGACTCGGACCCTAGTGATGATGATTGGGAGGATGAAGCCGGAGCAGATATCATGGAGTCTTTGACTGAGCAATTTTTCTAGTAGACCACCAAATTAGTAGTAGTATTCCACCATGTAGTCCAAGCACTTTGTAACGATAGTTAGATCGATTGTATGCCTTGTTTGACTTGATTGGAGTGATATGATTGTGTTTGTCTCATGTGCATATGGGTAGTGTTTTCCCTATAGACCTCATTCTATCCTATTCTCTCATCTTTTCTAAACCCATCAGATGCTTCCGAGACGCGACACCGGATTTGTTTTCCCACCGGAGATCACTCAATTGATTCAGCAGCAGAATGCCTTGATGCAAGTGCTAGTTCAGAACCAAGGCAGCAGCAACAACAACGACAACCCACCACCACCACCACCTGCTGATCACTTAGCCTATTTTCTTAGGCTGAATCCGCCGGTGTTCTCCAGTAGCACCGAGCCGATTGTGGCAGATGATTGGCAAGGCAGCAGCAACAACAACGACAACCCACCACCACCACCACCTGCTGATCACTTAGCCTGTTTTCTTAGGCTGAATCCGCCGGTGTTCTCCAGTAGCACCGAGCCGATTGTGGCAGATGATTGGCTCCACAAGGTTGGAAGGGAGCTGACCACTGCAGGATGCACAGATGCGGAGAGAGTGCGTTTTGCCACACATCAGCTTGATGGACCCGCAGCATCATGGTGGGAGAATTACATGGCCACTCACCCCATTGACACTGTCACATGGGACCAGTTTCAGCAAGCTTTCCGTACTGCCCACGTTTCAGCAGGAGCTATGGCCATGAAGAAGCGTGAGTTTCGCAACTTACGCCAAGGAGGACGTACCGTTGGCCAATACGTGGAGGATTTCAATAAGTTAGCATGTTATGCCCCAGATGACGTTGCTACGGATGCAGCTAAGCAGGAGAAGTTTCTGGAAGGACTGAATGATGAGCTGAGCATGCAGTTGATGGTGGCAACTTTTAACAACTACCAGGAGTTGGTAGATAGAGCTCTCATGATTGAAGGGAAGCAGCAGCAGACTGAGAGTCGTAAGAGGAAGTATGGACAAGGAAAGTACAGTACAGGAGCTCACCAGAAGCCTCGTTTTACCCCGAACTCGGGAGGACACCTTCAGCATAACCATGGAGGTCACAATCACAATGCAGGGAGCTCGCACAATCATAGTGGCCCCAAGAATGGCAATGGGAATGGAGGAAGCAACGGACAAAACCGTACCAACCCATCAACCCCAGCCAAGAAGGATCTAAGCCACGTTACTTGTTTCAAGTGCCAGAAGATTGGACATTATGCCACTGATTGTCCGGAAGCTAAGAATGGAAATGGCAATGGAAGCTCGGGGAAGAAGCCGAACCCTTTCAACAGATGGCAAGTGAACCACGTTAATGTGGAGGAGGTTGAAGCAAAGCCTGATGCCGTAATAGGTAAGTTTTTGGTTAAGTCAATTACTACAATCGTTCTTTTTGATACTGGTGCATCGCATTCATACATATCAAGGGGATTTGTAGATAAGTTTAAGTTGCCCACCAAAGTTCTTAGAACACCTATGTAAGTAACCTCGCCAGGAGCAGAGTATATGGCAAGCCAAGGATGTTTTCAGATGCCATTGGCCATAGGTAGGCATGTTTTCCCCTCAGACCTAATAGTTTTGGAGTCGCAAGGTTTGGATGTGATTTTGGGAATGGATTGGCTATCGATGTATGGAGGAAACATCGATTGCGCCAGTAAGACGATTTTGCTTACTACCCCAGAAGGAAGAAGGATTAAGTATGTATCCCGGCATGTGCCGAAGAGGACTCAAGTGAATTCCTTATCAGGAGTTGTACAGGAGGAAGTGCCAGTGGTGAAGGATTTCCCTGACGTATTTCCAGAGGAGTTGCCTGGCATGCCACCGGATAGAGACATCGAGTTTTTGATTGAGCTTTTGCCAGGCACTGGGCCAATATCTAAGAGACCGTACAAGATGCCCGCTAAGGATTTGGAAGAAATTAAGAAGCAGATTAAGGAGTTACTGGATAAAGGATATATTCGCCCAAGTTCGTCACCTTGGGGATCACCCGTACTTCTAGTGGAGAAGAAAGATGGATTGTTGAGGATGGTTGTTGATTATCGTGGATTGAATGAGTAACAATCAAGAACAAGTACCCACTGCCGATGATCAATGATCTGTTTGACCGACTACAAGGAGCTAAAGTATTTTCCAAGATTGATTCCCGATAGGCTCAAGGTAGCCCAGTCCAGGCAGAAGAGTTATGCGGATTCTAAACGCAAGGAGACATTTTACGAAGTCGGAGACAGATTTTATCTTCGAGTATCACCACTTCGAGGAGTGAAGCGCTTTGGAGTTAAAGGAAAGTTAGCGCCACGTTTTGTAGGACCATACAAAGTTTTGGAGCGTATGGGAGAAGTTGCTTACAAGTTGGAATTGCCCGAAGGATTGTCGGGAGTTCACCATGTGTTCCATGTTTCTCAGCTGAAGAAGTGCCACGCAGAGATGGTTGAGATACCACTGAGAGATACAGTGCCATTGGAAGCGATTCAGTTGGATAGCGATTTGACCTATGAGGAGAAACCAGTCAAGATTCTCGAATATGCTAGCCGAGTCACCCGCAGCAAGGTTATCAAGTTTTGCAAAGTTCAGTGGAGTCACCATACCGAGGATGAGGCCACCCGGGAGCGAGAGGAAGATCTACGGAAGGACCACTCTCACCTATTTTCTAGCCAACCCGAATCTCGAGGGCGAGATTCATCTTAAGGGGGGTAGGTTTGTAACATACCAAATTTTCAATTTGGAATGTTATACATTAGATCATCATGCATAACATATTTTATTTCATTTTGTTTTGCGATCCTAGAAATTCTACGCAACTCAAGGACCCACGGAGAGAGTTGGGGATTTCATTATTTTCATATTTGGGTTTTCTCAAATTTTGAAAATAGGATCATTTGTTTTAATTATTTTCTCTCCGAAAATATTTCATATCAAATATATGAGAGGGGATAAAATGACTTCTCCACAAATAATGAAATATTAGAGGAAAAATATTAAAAACAAATATCTGATTTTATTTGGGTTTTATTTGATTTTATTTGAATTAGGAAAAATATGCATTTTTCAAAATTGCATTTTAGGCCCCAATAAATGTTCATCTTGTCCGGCTTATTTTTAGAGGATGGGGAAAATTTATTTCAGGATTTTTGGAGTCCGTTTAGTATTTCTTTTCTTACTTTTTCTGCACATCCGATTTAAAAAAACGAACCGACCTACCGGGCTGTGTCCGGCTAGGACTCTGGCCCGGCCGGCCTTTATAAGCCGCGAGGCCGCCCCGCCAGCCCAAGCCGCCCGTCCCCGCGAAACCCTAGCGCCGCCACCGCCAAACCGCCCCGCCGGCGCTGGTTTCGTGCCGCCGCCCCGCCGCCTGGAGCCGCCGCTGTCGCCGCCCCGGAGCCGCCACCCGGAGCCCCGCCGCCGACCCCGCCCGACGCCGGAGCCGTCCCCCGCCGCCGCCGTCCCGCCACCCGAGGTTGACCGCCGCCGGTTTTCTCCGGAAAACCGGGCGTGTTTTTTTTAGAAAACCCCGGTTTATTTTTTTTATTAGATCGGTTTTATTTTTTTTGGTTTAGCCTATTTCGCGGACGTTCGTCCGTACGTTACTTTTAACGAACGGTTTTCGTCGTTTAACCGCCGACAGCGAACGTTCGTTCGTTAGCCTGTTCATCGGATTTTCTTTTCCTCGGATTTTCCGCGATTATTTTCGATCGCGATTTCAGATCTGTTTTTTGTTTTAGTATAACTTTTCGCTCGTTTATCGGAATCAGGCGATTCAAGCGCCTAGAGTTTCATCTTGAAACCCTCTTTCTGTTTAACAAACTCAAACAAGTTTTTGCTACTGTAAAATTTGACTTAGGTCCAGATTAGTAAACAAAGCTTGTTTCTTTCGCCGTTTGAGTTTCGTTGCTTCGTTCGATTTGATTCTTTTTGCAAACCGGAGTTCTTAAGTTGAACTTTCTGGTTAGATCTTTTATTATGAGTTTTACCCGTGCACCCTTGCTTGATTGCTTATGTATGTATTGTTTATTTGTGATAGAGTACCCGGAGTGCGAAGCGTGCTACTACGAGTCTCTAGGTTTCATGGATCATCAGCAAGGCAAGTAACACTTTGATCATACCACTTTACCACCCAGTTTTATTGCATTAGATCAATCCTCAAACTATTGCATGATTATGATCTGATTAAAATGTGGGTTTTGGGAAGTAGTTGAGGTAGTACCTATTGCCCTGTTTATTATCAAACCATTGGGAGTTACTTCTACGTTTGCTTATATTGCTATGCTATGCTCGTAGACGTGGATTGGGTTTGAGAGTTTTCCATGACAGATGTGAGATTGTTAATTAATGGTTCAACTTAAGGTGGTTACTTTAATTTACATCTGGGTGGATTGAGGCACCTGGAGAACCCAGTGTTGCCTGTATTTTTGGATATCCCAGAGTACCCGTACGATCATCCTATGGGCAGCCACCCAGACTCAAAGGGATCATGAGATTTTTCATGCTAGAAACTTCCGTGTGCAGCCACAAGCTATTATGGGCTCTAGCATAGTTGAGTAGGTTACATGACCTCTTGAAGAGGTGGGCTAGCAGATGTAGGGGAAAGTAGGTGTAACTGTCCACCCGGAGTAAAGAGTTATTGTTTCTGAAAGACTGTGTCTCGGTCATCCGTTTCTCAAACACCATGTAGTGCGAGAAATCAAGCGGAGGCGATCGAGTCTTGTGGGGAAAAGTGCGCAAACCTCTGCAGAGTGTACAATCTAATCATGGTTAGCCGTGTCCCCAGTTATGGACATCTTGAGTATCTAGCTCTTGGATTATCATGTGAATCTCATCATCATGTTACTTAATTTAATTTGATTGGGTTAATCACGTTCTTAATTGGGATTGAGTTGGTGGTACCTTCTCAATGTTTAACAACCACCATGATAGTTAAATAAAATGTATTCCTTTGTCGTAGGGAAAAATTGGCTTTTCGCAAAACTGTAACCATAGAGCTTTCCACCAGCCAAATATGCATGTAGTGATAGCATTATTCCGTTCGTTACTCTCTATGTGTTACATTGCCGGCATATTCCATGTGCTGACCCGTTTTCGGGCTGCACCATATCATGTTGCAGACTTTTCAGACGACGAGTAAGGTGCCATAGGTCGTGGTCTTATACTCAATGATGACGTTGGAGTTGATGGACTCACTTTATCTTCCAAAGCCTTCCGCTGTTATCGTTTTAGATGGCCTTAAGCCGTATTTATTGTATTAAGTTCTCTTTTGAGACATTCGATGTAATAAGTGTGTGATTGCTACTCTGTGATAAATCCTTCGAGTACTGTGCGTGTCAGCATTACCGATCCAGGGATGACACTGATGCACAGAGACTAGGCTGTTTGAGGTCTGGTCGCTACATTACTCCTGGCGGGATCTAGATTGGCCCGACATATGAATACTAGTCTTTTCTGCGCACTTTGTCCTCACTCGTGCGCACCCGGGAGCAACTTCCCGGTCGGTCACCCATCCTGAAACTACTCCAAGCTGAGCATGCTTAACTTTGGAGTACTTTCCGAATGGGCTCCCGGAAAAGAAGGAATTCCTTATTGATATGAGTAGTCTATCATCCCTAATAAGCCAGGCTATCACATACACCCCCACTCAAAGGAACCGACGTCCTCATCGGGCCACAGGAACATTCCCTCTTGGCACATACGTCTATGCATCCAGTCCGGTACATGTGTGATGCCGTGCGCCACGACGGGTCACAAACGTCATGAACAACATGACCACGCACTGCCCGCAAACATTCGTGTAACCACGAGGGTCGGCTCTGATACCAACTTGTCGCGCCCAAGATGCGATTATATCCCAATCACGTGATGAATTCATGATTGGGGTACAACCTCATTTCGAGCGCATAGCAAAGTGGATATCACTACAACATAACATGTACTGAATAGATAAGAATACAAGATAAAGGCTTACACTCTCCACAAGCTACAGCATGAATACAATAGTTCATCAATACATAGCAATCATCATACATAAGAGCAGGATCTGACTACGGATGGAATCAAACGAAAACAAAGAATGACATCCACCCTACTAATCCCAGGATCCCGACTCGGAACCTAACCCTTGACCGAAGGAGAAGAACTCCAAAGCAAGCAAGCATCGCGCTCATGTCAAAGCATCCCTTTACATGTACCTGCAACTGTTGTTGTAGTAATCTGTGAGCCGCGAGGACTCAGCAATCCCATTACCATGGGTATCAAGACTAGCAAAGCTTAATGGGTATGGAATGGATAAGTGGTGAGGTTGCAGCAAGCACTAAGCATTGTATGGTGGCTAACTTACGAGTACAAGAATAAGATGAAAAGCTACGCAACGGTCGCAAACTAGTTGTCAGCGTTCTGGGAACGAGGGTCCCCAGACTTGCCTGCCTGCGACCCACGGCGTGGCTCCACCAGCGGCCCCGTACGGCCCATCTTCACTAGCAAACACTCAAGACCCTCGCGAGGGGCCAAGCCTCGCGAGGCGGACGACGCAAGACCTCCTCAAGGGCGGCCTCACCAGGCTGGCTCACGAGGAGCGGAGAGATCAAGGCAAGGGGCACCTCGCGAGGTCCTTGTGACGCAAGCCATGACGACCGTGACCAGGCGGGCGCCAGCGCGCACAGTGTCCTCGTTTCCTCTTTGGTGCTAAAGAGGCAAGCGCAGGCGAGGAGTCCCAAGGCATCAGGCAAAGGTTTCCATATCGGTGCAACGAGACCAAGACCGGCAGGACGGAGGTCACCGTGGAGCCCAAGACGGCGTCACCACCAGAGCCTTTGGCAGGCGAAGACTACTTTTGTCAGGATAACTTGTACTAGTTGTCCCCCTTCAAACTTGGCTGTTGTGGGATCCCTTCCCGCTCAATATTTGGGAAGAGGACCGGGGCCTCTATAAATAGGACTAGCCACCACCATATCAGGCAACTCACCTTGGATCGGGGCCATTCCATCCAAAGCCACCACCATAGACGAGGGGGATCATTCAGATCACCATTGACCACCAGCTCACCAAGCACAAGAACACCTCTCCTCAGGAGGTTGTTCTTCCCTTGTAACTATTCATCCTCAGCCCAAGAGGCAATCCACCACACCACACTGGAGTAGGGTATTACACCACAATGGTGGCCCGAACCAGTATAAATGTTGTGTCCCTTTGTTCTTTGGGTTCGTCGAGCTAGGTCGTGAGATCGTGGTGCGAGTGAGCTAGGGGGGGAGAGATCTTCGTGCGCACCCAGTGTTCGAACCTCAAGGGTTTTGCCGAAGCCCATAATCCGACATTTGGCACGCCAGGTAGGGGTGCGCTGAAGCTTTCCTCTCATCGATCCGCGCTTCGCCACTTCACCAAGTTCATGGCCGACGCTCGCCGGGCCCGCGCTGAGCGCCGGGCCGCCCTCACCGCCCGTGTCGCTCAGACAGCCCCTGTCGGCGGGCCTCCCCATCGTTCTCCGTCACCCGCCGCCAACGCCGCCACCGGTCCGGCGGGAAATGAGCAACAAGCGTCTTCTCTGCATCCCTCTGTGCGGCGGGATGGCTGAGGGAGTCCTGGATTAGGGGGTCCTCGGACAGCCGGACTATATCCTTTCACCGGACTGTTGGACTATGAAGATACAAGATTGAAGACTTCGACCCGTGTCCGGATGGGACTCTCCTTGGCTTGGAAGGCAAGCTTGGCAATACAGATATGTAGCTCTCCTCCCTTGTAACCGACTCTGTGTAACCCTAGCCCCCTCCGGTGTCTATATAAACCAGAGGGTTTAGTCCGTAGGACAACAACAATCATACCATAGGCTAGCTTCTAGGGTTTAGCCTCTACGATCTCGTGGTAGATCAACTCTTGTAATACTCATATCATCAAGATCAATCAAGTAGGAAGTAGGGTATTACCTCCATCGAGAGGGCCCAAACCTGGGTAAACATTGTGTCCCCCGCCTCCTGTTACCATCCGCCTTAGACGCACAGTTCGTGACCCCCTACCCGAGATCCGCCGGTTTTGACACCGACATTGGTGCTTTCATTGAGAGTTCCACTGTGCCGTCACCGTAAGGCTTGATGGCTCCTTCAATCATCGGCAACGATGCGATCCAGGGTGAGGTTTTCCTCCCCGGACAGATCTTCGTATTCGGCGGCTTCGCACTGCGGGCCAACTCGCTTGGCCATCTGGAGCAGATCGAGAGCTACGCCCCTGGCCATCAGGTCAGGTTCGGAAACTTGAATTATACCGCCAACATCCGCGGAGACTTGATCTTCGACGGATTCGAACCCATGTCGGGTGCGCCGCACAATCACGACGAGCATGACGTAACTCTGCCGTCGGACAGTGTTCGGGAGATCACACCTGCAGCTACTCTGGCCCTCAATCCGAAACAAATTGCGCCATCCGAGGACGGGTGGATAGACCCCGCCATGGAGGCCGCACTCTCAGTGGCGATAGAGCCGAATACTGACTTCACCCCTTACGAGAGCCGTGTTGCCGAACCATTGGAT
This sequence comes from Triticum aestivum, assembly GCF_018294505.1. Taxonomy (NCBI): domain Eukaryota; kingdom Viridiplantae; phylum Streptophyta; class Magnoliopsida; order Poales; family Poaceae; genus Triticum; species Triticum aestivum. The sequence continues at coordinate 322,261,891 of NC_057814.1, read as the reverse complement.
TCGTGCCCAGCCACGGGCTCCGAGCCGCCTGCGTCCGTGCCTATCGAATCCGATTGGGTACCGATCATGGAGTTTACCTCCGCGGATATCTTTCAGCATTCGCCTTTTGGTGATGTGCTAAATTCATTAAGGTCTCTCTCCTTGTCAGGAGAACCTTGGCCGAACTGTGTCCGGCTAGAATGGGATGCGGACGACGAAGAAATTCGCTCCCCACCCACCACCCACTTAGTAGCCACTGTCGTTGATTTAACCGACATGCTCGACTTCGACTCCGAAGACATGGACGGTATGGATGACGATGCAGGAGACGAACAGGAACCACCGACCACAGGGCGCTGGACCACCACCTCATCATATGATATATACATGGTGGATACCCCCAAAGAAGGCGATGGCGATAAGACAGTGGAGGATGACCCCTCCAAGAAGCAACCCAAGCATCGACATCAGCGGCGCCGCTTTAAGTCCCGCCATAGCAAAAGTAGTGATACCGGCACAAGAGACAATAACACTCCGGATAGTGCCGAAGACGACGACAATCCCCTCTAGCCAGATTTAGAGCGGGAGGATGAACAAGCTAGCCCTCCAGAACAGGCAGCAGATGGAGAAACGGAGGATGACAATTACATGCCTCTCTCCGAAGACGAGGTGAGCCTCAGCGGCAAAGAATTTATCGTGCCTGAGGATCCCGTCGAGCAGGAGTGCTTGAAGCGCCGGCTTATAGCCACAGCAAATAGCCTGAAGAAAAAGCAACAACAGCTTCGAGCTGATCAAGATTTGCTAGCAGACAGATGGACCGAAGTCCTTGCGGCCGAGGAATACGAACTCGAACGCCCCTCCAAGAGTTACCCAAAGCGCAGGTTGCTACCCCGACACGAGGAGGAAGCATTGAAACCTACATCACCAGCGTACGATGCGGCTGATCGGCCACCTCGTGGCCGAGACAGAGAGGCATTTCAGCCTGAAGTTCAGCCTGCACCCCGCCGCCACTCAAACAAAAATACCAAGGCCCGGGGCAACACGCAGGACCTGCGAGACGTATTGGAAAACAAGGCAAAACATGCAAGATCGATCTACAGATCACGGGGGCGCGCACCAACACGGGACGATGACCGTCACGCCGAATACACTAAAAGTAAATCCGGCCGGGCCGAATACAGCAGACAAGACTCATATGAACTGTGTTGTGATATAGCCCGGCACAGAGGCGCCGCACACCCCTATGCTTCACTGATGAAGTAATGGATCACGAATGCCCAGAGGGTTTTAAACCTGTAAATATTGAATCATATGATGGTACAACAGATCCCACGGTATGGATCGAGGATTTCCTCCTCCACATCCACATGGCTCGCGGTGATGATCTACATGCCATCAAGTACCTCCCACTAAAACTCAAAGGACCAGCTCGGCATTGGCTGAATAGCTTGCCAGCAGACTCCGTTGGCAGTTGGGAGGATTTGGAAGATGCATTCCTTGACAACTTCCAGGGCACTTATGTGCGACCACCGGATGCTGATGACTTGAGCCATATAACTCAGCAGCCAGGGGAATCGGCCAGGCAATTCTGGACACAGTTCCTAACTAAGAAAAACCAAATTGTCGACTGTCCGGATGCAGAGGCCTTAGCGGCATTTAAGCATAACATCCGTGACGAGTGGCTCGCCCGGCACCTCGGCCAGGAGAAGCCGAAGTCTATGGCAACCCTCACGACACTCATGACCCGCTTTTGCACGGGCGAGGATAGCTGGCTGGCTCGCAGCAACAACACATCAAAGAATCCGGGTACTTCAGATACCAAAGATAATAACGGCAGACCACGTCGTAACAGACATAAGCGCCGCAACAACGGCGATAACGCCGAAGATACGGTAGTCAATGCCGGATTCAGTGGCTCTAAATCCGGTCAGCGGAAAAAGCCATTCAAAAGAAGTACTCCGGGCCCGTCCAGTTTGGACTGCATACTCAATCGCTCGTGTCAAATTCACGGCACCCCTGACAAGCCAGCCAACCACACCAACAGAGAATGCTGGGTGTTCAAGTAGGCCGGCAAACTGAACGCTGAAAACAAGGACAAGGGGCTGCATAGCGATGAAGAGGAGGAGCCCCGGCCGCCGAACATGGGAGGACAGAAGAGGTTCCCCCCACAAGTGAAAACGGTGAACATGATATACGCAACCCACATTCCCAAGAGGGAACGGAAGCGTGCACTAAGGGACGTCTATGCGATGGATCCAGTCGCCCCAAAGTTCAACCCATGGTCCTCTTGTCCGATCACCTTCGATCGCAGGGACCACCCCACTAGTATCCGACATGGCGGATCTGCCGCATTGGTCCTTGACCCCATCATCGACGGATTTCACCTCACTTGAGTCCTCATGGACGGCGGCAGCAGCCTGAACCTGCTCTATCAGGATACAGTGCGCAAAATGGGTATAGACCCCTCGAGGATCAAACCCACTAAAACCACCTTTAAAGGTGTTATCCCAGGTGTAGAGGCCCATTGCACGGGCTCAATCACACCGAAAGTGGTCTTCGGATCTCCGGACAACTTCCGAAGCGAAGAGTTAATCTTCGATATCATCCCGTTCCGCAGTGGCTATCACGCACTGCTCGGGCAAACCGCATTTGCCAGATTCAATGCCGTACCGCATTATGCATGCCTCAAGCTCAAAATGCCAGGACCTCATGGGGTTATAACAGTCAATGGAAACACAGAACGCTCGCTCCGCATGGAGGAGCACACTGCGGCCCTCGCAGCTGAGGCACAAAGCAGCTTTCTAAGGCAAACCGCCAATTCGGCGATAAAGCCCCTGGACACCTTCAAGCGAGTCCGGAGTAACCTGCAAAAGGATCGCCTGGCACATTCAGAGCTTGCCTAGCAATTCGGCCCCCGTCCTAATCCTAGTCAAGCGACGAAATCTGTGCCGCGCGTACATAATTACACACTGAAAATACCATGGGCATAAACGGGGGCACGACCAAGGCACGTCCCACAATGCGGCTCAACCGCCCCAGGGGCTGTATACCTTTATCATTTCCTCTCTTTCAGGACCTTACTCTCTGGAAGCCCTTTCCGGCAGCCTGATTGCTGGAGACATTACGGGAAGGAACAACCAAGGAAGCAAGAAGCTAAGACGTACGAGGGAATCCCCAGGTGGTCTCTGATAACAATCGAAGTACCCGTTTTTTAATACCCATACGCAGCTTGCCCTTGGATAGGACATGTCAAATAGTCCTATTTTTTGCTTATTGCACTACTTGTATCAGTACGCTTCGACGTATTATTTAAGTAACAATGCATAGCATTAGTCTATTATTGCATTACCCTTCTTTTTTCTTGTCTGTTTATTTACGACAACTTGCACCCGTACATTCTGGTACGACCAGTATGCCAGGGGCCTCAGTATACCCCATAATACGGCGTGAGAAGTCTGAACACTTTCGACAGTGCGGCACCCCAAACTTATAGCATTATATGCATCAGCTCCGAATCATGTCTTGGGTCAATAGTTGGGTTTTCCCGGCTCCCATGTTTTGGTACCTTACGTTCCGCAATATCGGCTAAGGTAGCGCTGGGAGAACTACTACGATTGTGTCCCGGTTCTTCCGGACGAGCACCTCAGTAGAGAAAGCCGAAAACTGACTGTCATGATAAGGCGAGAGCTGGTCGCTGTTCGAGAGGTCTCAAGTCCTTAAAGACTTTTTCCGCTTCGGGCGAGGAGTCGGCCTTGCCCGACTTAGGCATATATAGCGCCCCAAATTCGGCCTTCCGAATACTAGGGGCTTCGCCAAAATTTAAAATTGTAGACTTCTATGGCTAAGTGAGAGTGATAAAGCCTTATAGTCCCATTGCCTGGTTCGTTGTGCTGAACACCTCCCTCGAAGGACCCAAAATTGGGATAAAGAGTGCTCAGGTTTATCCCGAACACCTCAGTACTAGTTACATGGGGGCAGAAGCCGACGACTGGCCAACTCTCAGATTTTATAAACGGCCGCACAGAAGGTAATATTTTAAATTCAAAAGTGTTGCATAGCGCAAATGAACTCGTTTCACATTATAGGATCACATGAGTACGTTCATTCAAATATTACATCTTTAGCACATTCCTCCGCCACAAGGCGGGAACCCTTCAGGACACTGTCATAATACATTTCGGGGTGGCGATGCTCCTTGCCTTCCGGCGGCCCCTCCTTCACCAGCTTTACGGCGTCCAGCTTCGCCCAGTGCACCTTCGCCCGGGCAAAAGCCCTGCGCGCACCCTCGATGCAGACGGACCGCTTTATGACTTCAAGCCGTGGGCAGGCATTCACAAGCCGCCTCACCAGACCGAAGTAGCTGTCAGGCAGGGGATCGCCAGGCCACATCCGGACTACAAGACCCTTCATGGCCTGTTCGGCCGCCTTGTGGAGCTCGACCAGTTGCTTCAGCTGGTCGCTCAAAGGCATTGGGTGTTCGGTCCCAGTATACTGAGACCAGAACAACTTCTCCGTCGAGCTCCCCTCCTCAGCCCGGTAAAACTCCGCGGCATCCAACACACTGCGGGGAAGATCTGCGAACGCTCCTGGAGAGCTCCGAACTCGGGTAAGTAAAAGGAAAGTTTCCTTCACATGCTTGCTTTGCATAATGAATGCCTTACCCGCTGCTATCTTCTTCACCGCCTCAATCTCCTGGAGGGCCTTGTGGGCTTCAGCCTTGGCGTTTTGTGCGCTTTCAAGGGCCTTCGCAAGCTCGGACTCTCGCGTCTTAGAGTCAAGCTCCAAGGACTCGTGTTTTTTGGCGAGAGCCTGGAGCTCTTGCTGCACCTCGCCTACCCGGGCTTCTTGCTTTTCTCGCTCGATACGCTCCTGGGCCGCTTTGTCTTCGGCCTCGGACAGCGCCTTCTTCAGGGTCGCCACTTCGGTCGTGGCCCCTGGCAAATTCATGATGATCCTATTATTTTACAACCAAATTTCTTTTTAATACATAGACAGGGTATCGCTTACCTTTGTTCTCTTCGAGCTGCCTCTTGGTAAGGCCGAGCTCTTCCTTGGACCGCTCAAGGTCCTGCTTCAGTGCAGCGACCTCCGCAGTGCGTGCGGCAGCGGCCAGCAGTGAAGCCTGCATATGCACATAGACATATTCTGATTAGACTCCTGAGTCATTATTTGATCCTCTATTCGGCCTTTCTTCGCGAACGCCAAACAGAGCATCAGGGGCTACTGTCTATGCGGTAATATTTTCCTATAATTGGATTACTTACCTGAAAGCCTGTTAGGAGGCTGGCACAAGCTTCAGTTAGTCCGCTTTTGGCGGACTGAACCTTCTCGATCACCGCACTCATGATAGTGCGGTGCTCTTCGTCGATGGAAGCGCCGCGAAGCGCTTCCAGCAAGTTGTCCGGTGCCTCTGGATGGACAGAGGCCACCGGCACGGGCGGCTTGCCCCTCTTAACGGGGGGTCGCCTGACAGAGTCCGGAACCACTGGAGGTTCCGGCGCAGTGTTCGGCTGGAGGCCGAACTCGGAGCCCATGGGAGTCTTGCTCCCTTTGCGCCCAGGGTCCGGAATATCGCCTCGAGGCGCCTCCAGGACTACCTCCCCTCGGCTCGGTGCCCTTTGAGACAACACCTCGACGTTGTCCGTAGGGCGAGGGGTGGAGGCGGTCGGAAGTGAATCGCTATTCATATCCGACGGGTCCAAAGAACCATCCGACGAAGATACGTCGATACGGGCTCGGGACGGACTGCATAATCATGTTCGGCGTGATGAGAAGCAGTGCAATAAAAACATACCATGAATTACTATGGTATCCGGATACTTACGACTTCGCCAGGGGCTTGTCCCTGGGCAACCACTCGTCGCGCTGTAGGCGGCCGTCGTGGAGCAGTCCGGAAGGAGGGTCCTTCCCTTCTTGGACCCTTCGGCCTCCCCGGTTGGGGCGGCCTTCCTTTTCTTGTCTCCCCCGGCTGGGGGGGGAGAACTTTCCTCTTCCTCCTCCTCGTTTTCGTGGGAGGAGTGCGCCTCGGAGTTTTCGGACGATGAGTCCGATATAACCTTGCGCCGGAGACCCTTTCGGGTCCCCGTGGCCTTCTTCTTGGCCTTCTTCACCGGCACCTCGTAAGGCGCCGGGACCAGCATCTCCGTTAGGAGAGCATTTGCTGGATCCTTAGTCAGGGGGGCTGGGCAATCAATCTGCTGCGCTGTCTCTACCCAGTCCTGTTAATGGCATGGAGGCTTAGATCCCGCACATGATTAAACTGGGAAAATAAACATCCTGTGAGATATAAAAAACTTACCGGATTGGCATGGCACTTTGCGCTGAGTCCGCGGTCCTCGGTAAGGGGAGGAGGTACCTTGGCGCCCTTGAACAGCACCTTCCAGACGTCCTTGTGCGTCATGTCGAAGAGCTCTCGCAGCGTCTGGTGCTCGGCCCGGTCGAACTCCCACAAATTGAATGCCCGTCGTTGACACGGGAGGATCCGGCGGAAGAGCATGACCTAGACCACGTTGACAAGCTTGATTTTCTTGCTCATCATGTTTCTGATGCATTTCTGGAGTCCGGTCAGCTCCACCGATGAACCCCAGGACAGGCCCTTCTCCTTCCAGGAGGTGAGCCGCGTGGGGATTCTGGATCGGAATTCGGTGCCGTCACCCAGTTGGTGTCGCGCGGCTCAGTGATGTAGAACCACCCCGAATGCCACCCCTTTATGGTCTCCACATGGGAGCCTTCGAGCCAGGTTACATTAGGCATTTTGCCCACCGTGGCGCCTCCGCACTCCGCTTGTTGGCCGACCACCACCTTTGGCTTAACATTGAAGGTCTTCAGCCACAGGCCGAAGTGGGGCCTGATGCGGAGGAAGGCCTCGCACACGACGATAAACGCCGAGATGTTGAGGATGAAATTGGGGGCCAGATCGTGAAAGTCCAGCCCGTAGTAGAACATGAGCCCGCGGACAAATGGGTGGAGTGGAAATCCCCATCCGCAGACAAAGTGGGTAAGGAAAACCACCCTCTCATGGGGTTCGGGCGTAGGGATGATCTACCCCGCATCTGGCAGCCGGTGTGGGATGTCCGTGGCCAGATATCCGGCTCCCCGTAGCTTTGTGATGTTCTCCTCCGTGACGGAGGAGACCATCCACTTGCCTCCCGCTCCGGACATGCTTGGAGTGGTTTGAGGGGAAGAACGCGAACTTGGGTAATGGAGCTCGAGTGCGCAAGAATGGATGAGCAAGGAGGAAGAAGGCGTGGGTAAAAAGAGGAATCCTTGTCCCTTTATAGGGGCGAAGGAAACTATATGCCTCCCCACCTGCCTAGTAAAACTCGCTTATTCCCCAAGCACCGTAATTGATGGCGTGGTTGGGTTACCCACATCCGTATTGATGAGAATCCCGCGATAAGGGGACACGATCTCTGCTTCGACAAGACGTGCCGAGAAAACCGCCTCGCAATCCAGCGGCTCCTCCAAGGTAGAGTGACCGCACCGCCATGCGAGACCTCTCCTCGAGGAGCTTGAAGGCCACGCGGTCCTCAGCTAGGACCTTCGCCTTGGCTTCAAGCTCGGCCTTTTCCGCCTTCAGCTTCTGCTCTAGCTCCTCCAACCGGCTGTGCTCCATGGCCTGCGCCTTCTCCAACTGCTCCAGCTTGGCATCGCGATCCCTGACGGCGTCCTCTCGGGCCTTCATCTTCTCCTCCTCCGCCTTGCGGCCTCGGGCTTCCTTCGCATGCTCCCTCCGCATGGTCTCCTGCTCGGCCTCCAGCAACTAGCAGCGGTCATGGGCGGCTCCGACATCCTTCAGCGCCACCTCGCGGGCTACCGCAGCTTGGGTGACGGCGTCCCTGTCCTTCTCGGAGTCCACAGCAGCCTGGCTCAGCGCTGCCCGGATGGCCACATCGAAATGGAGCCAGCCAGAGACCAGCTCCAGGCGCCCGGCCACCAAGCGAGGGCCAGCGCCCCAAAGGTCCTCTCGCAGCAGGGTCATCGCAGAAAGAGCGCGCTCTAGAGCGTCAGGGGAGGCGGAAGGACCCGGAGATAGTAGTACGGCAGAAGGGGGAAGAGGCGACGTCGTCACCATGGCTTGGGAGGCCGGAAGCTCCTAAGCTTGGGGGACCTCGTCGAGGAGGGGGGGCGGGCGTTGGCACCTCCGGAGCCAGCGGGGCCACGGGGGTTGACTCCTCCCGAGGATGCTCCCCCAAGCCTCGCAAGGATGATCGGGCCGGAGAAGCGCGAGCACCGTCGCTGCCCTTATCCATGGAGAGGGGTGTGGCCGCCGTAGGCGGTCTGGTCCCGAGCAGTACCACGTCTTCCTCCTTCCTCTTCTTCGCTGCGGGCGTCGGCCTAATTGCACAACGGAGAAGCGTCAAGGATAAGCAACAGAAGCAAGAACAAGGCAGGACAAGAACACTTACTGGTCTACCGCGGTGTAGTCCCTCCACTTCTTAAGCTTGAAGCCTGAGAGCCTCGCAGCCTGAGGCGCAGGCGCGCGGGCTCCAGGAGCGGAAGAGGGGCAGCATATGGGCCGGAAGCAGCTCCAGGTGGTGTTAGGGCTGGAGCGTCATCTCGGGAGATCAGCGCTGCCTTGCCCCTCGTCGGAACTGCGGTCGGCGACCCTTGTGGGGGCTGGCCCTGGACACCGTGGCGCCCCCAGCTGTGGGCTGTTCTTTTCCTCTCCAGGCGGGCATCAGCATCATCGTCATCGTCAGGAAGGGAGCGGAGGATGTCGGCCTTGCGTGGGGGAGAGGTTTCTCGTGTCTCCTCGCGGGTCGCCTCCGAGTCGCGCTCCTCCTCCTCCTCTCCCTCCTCGCGGGACTCGCCCGAAGATACGTCCACCGGTGCCGTTACCACTGGGGCCCCGGAGGGCGCCGGCGGCACTAGCCCGCGCCCATCAAAGGTGGGCATGACGGCCGCGGCCTGCGCCCCGTCCTTGCGAAGGAACAGGGGAACGAAGGCACTCGGCGGATACTCCTGGTCGTCCCCAACCAGGAGGCGGAGAGCCATGGCCAGCTCTTCTTCAGACAAGGCCTCCGAGCTCAAGCAAAGCTTATCTTCCTTGCCCCCAAACATCCATAAGGGGCGTGAGCGCGCCTGGAGCAGAGCCACACGCAGCATCAGATATTCCCTTAGGAGCATGGCCCCCGTCAGCTTCGCCGCCTTCACGTTGCCCGGCTTCAGGTCGGCGGTCATCTTCTCCAGCACCTGCTTCGCCCGGTTGTCAGTAAGCTTCGCGCAGAGCCACCCTTCGTTGGACTGGGGCATCTCCATCGGCAGCGTCAACCGTGGGTGGGCGCACTTGGCATCCATCATGACCCACTTGCTCCTGAAGCCCTCGGCCTTCTTTCCGGCCTTTGAGATCGTGTTGGCCTTGCCGGCAGCGACGAAGTTGGCACACCCTGAGGTGTGGCCGTCATTGATCCGGAGGAAGAAGAAGTGGCGCGGCAAGGCCACGGACGGGATGACCCCGACGTACGCCTCACAGTAGAAGGCGAAGATCGACGGGGGAAGGACAAAGTTGGGATTAAGATGGAGGGCCTGCAGCTTGTAATGGCTGAGGACGGCGTAGAAGAAGTCGGAGAAGGGAGGAACCAGCCCAGCAACAATGCTGCTCATAAGGGGTAGAAGGTGCTGCCCTGAGCCTCCGGCTCGGCGGATCCAGCCCGGAGCTCAGTCTTCCCCTTCTCGTTGTTCTCCCCCGCCGTCAGCAAACGCGTGGCGGCGAGGTTCTTCTCTGAGACATTGGGCGCATCCAGGGCCGACTCGTACCAGGCGGGCGGCGAAGCAGCCTTGACCTTTCGGGGCGCCATTGGTCGCTGGCTCGGAAGGGAATTGGAGCATCTGGAGATTTCGGAAGCAAGGAGCGAGAAAGGGGATCTGGAGCAAGACGAAGGAAGGCAATGAAGACAAATACAGCCCGCGCCGGCCTTTTTGTCAGTCGGGCAGTTGCCGAGGCATCATGGCGAGCGGAGACGCCCACGTTCAATCAATCGCCACGCGTCAAGCGGGCCCGCAGGCTGTTGGGGCCTGCGGCACTCCGCACTTGCCCCTTGGCTTCGCCTCGAAGCCAAGTCCGAGCGCGCCTTGGGCCCGGGGGCTACTGTCGGCGTTCTGGGAACGGGGGTGTCGGTGTCAAAACCGGCGGATCTCGGGTAGGGGGTCCCGAACTGTGTGTCTAAGGTCGATGGTTGCAGGAGACGGGGGACACAATGTTTACCCAGGTTTGGCCCCTCTCTATGGAGGTAATACCCTACTTCCTGCTTGATTAATATTGATGAATATGAGTGTTACAAGAGTTGATCTACCACGAGATCGTAATGGCTAAACCCTAGAAGTCTAGCCTGTATGACTATGGTAATGAGTATATCCTATCCGGACTACGCCCTCCGGTTTATATAGACACCGGAGGGATCTAGGATTACATAGAGTCGGTTACATAGGAAGGAATCTTCATAGTTGATTGCCAAGCTTGCCTTCCACGCCAAGGAGAGTCCAATCCAGACACGGGTGCAATCTTTGGCCTTCGTGTCTTCACAGCCCATCAGTCCAGCCCATGGATAACAGGCTGGACGCCCGAGGACCCCTTAGTCCAGGACTCCCTCAGTAGCCCCTGAACCTGGCTTCAATGACGAGGAGTCCGGCGTGCAGATTGCCTTCGGCATTGCAAGGCGGGTTCCCCTTTCCGAACTCCAAGATAGTCTTCAGATGTAATGATTGTATCCAGACCTGTGTACACAACTACAGAGGATATAATATTTCACGAGTCCAATCCGTTGACAACTTTTTGGTAATATGACATCGCGCCTGCTCGGCCATTATTTTCGAACCGTTAGCTAGCCCGCCGTCCCACGTCCCAAGACGTGGTTTTATTAGCATGTCCTATCCCAGCGGAGATCGTGTCTCCCCTTTTTTAAAGGATTCTTATCAACCCAGACGTGGGTAACCCAACCGTCGCTTGGGTACAACTCCTAGGGAATAGGAAAGTTTGAGGCCTAGGAGGAGCCGTTCGATATTCGCGGCCTTTATATAGGGGTACAGACCCGTCTTTTTCTTTTACGATTGCTTCTTCCTCAACCCCTGCTACCCCAAGTTCCAACACTCGGGTTCAAATCACCACAAGCTCCAATCATGTCCGGATCCAGCCGTCAAGGCCGGTGGGTGGCTTATTTTGTCACGGAGTGAGATATTGCAAAGCTTCGGGCGAGGTAGCTGACCGCAGAAATCCTTCATCGGCTTCCTGCCGAGGGGCAGGTTATTCCCACCCCAGACCCGGCGAGAGGGTCGTGTTCGTGTCCCACTTCCTCCGTGGGTTAGGGTTTGTGCTTAGCCCCTTCGTCCCAGGGCTCATGTTCTACTATGGGCTAGATTTACACGATCTGGCCCCGGACTCTATTCTTCTTATCTCGGCGTTTATCGTCACGTGCGAAGCCTTCCTCCGAACTCCTCCGCACTTCGGCTTATGGCTCCAGACCTTCAATGTGAAGCCGCAAGTGATAGAGGGGAAGCAGGCAGAGTGCGGTGGAGCCATAGTGAGCGAGCTTGCTAGTGCTGTTTGGTTGAAATGATCTTTTGCCAAATCTTTTGACTTATGGCAGCAGGGGTGGTTCTACATCACCGAGCCCCGTGGCTCCAAGTGGGCAACTGCGCCCGAATTTCGATACAGCCCCCCAATTCAGCTGGCACCATGGATTAATAAGGGGTTGGAATGGGGACCAACGGACAAGGTGCGGACTTTGCAAAGTCGCATCTGAAGCCTCATTGAGAGGGGCATCAATGTCGTCAATGTTGTTCAAGTAATGCTGGTCCGCCGGACCCTGCCGTGCCAGCGACGGCCTCTCCGCATGTGGGAGTTCAATCCAGAAGGGCCGCAGATTCTTCAGCACTTCTTCAGCACTACGCACGAAGGAATGTGGAAATTATTTTTTGGGAAACAAAAGCAATGGTCGGACACCACCGAAGATATAGGCCTCGACTGCAACCATCTGGACACCCCGGTAAGTACCCGTTCGTCAAACACCTTATACTCGGATACACAGTGGCAAGACACTGACCGAATCATCCTTTTTCAGGACTGGATAAAGAAAGTGGAACGGATTAGGTGTCCAGCTCCCCTTTCCGAAGACTCAGCCAGTCCTATGTTAACAAGGATGCTGGCCCCAGCACCATACCAGGAGCCGGCAAGGGAGGGTAAAGAGGAGAGTGAGAAGACCCAAGATGACCTTTGTCCCGGGGGCGAGTCGGATACTGAGTCCGGATAAATCGACCTTTCCTTGCCTGAAGATAGAGGCGAAAGAGGAGCCAGCATCCCTTCTACGAATAGGAGGAAAAGGGCCGCCTCCGAAGGCCGAGAGGGGCGATCCCCCAAAAGGGGCAAGATGCCACCGTTGAGCGGCTTGGGTTTGGAAAGCGACACCGTTGAACAGCTTCAACAAGGGGACAAGCCCTCGGCCAAACCGTAAGTGAATCCGGAATACTTTGACAGCGTCCCACTCCTTTGCCGTTACAGAAGATATACGTAACGCACCCGCGCATTTTTACAGGTCGGCACAGAGTGTTTCTGGGCAATCCTCTTCTTCGGGAGGTCTCTCCCAGAGATGATGGAGAGCGAGACGCCTCCCTCAACCTCCTCACCCAATAAGGCGGACGATTCTGAAGTGTCATCGCGGAGGGTTCTTCTTGATCAACAAGTCACGCAGGGGATAAAAGAGGCAGTACCCGAAGGTGGATCTCTGACCATCCGAGATTCCGGGGCTGATAATAAAGGCCCCGGACTGTTTGGCGCGTAGCCGACGGTGATTCTGGAGACGAGTGAACAGATTCCTTCAAAGGATGGTGGCGCTCCTAGAGCGGCTTCCGGAGACCCGGAGGCTCCGGATATATTGCGGGATATGTTGCGAAAAGCATCTGTCTCGGGAGAACAGCGTGCCTTGATGGGTACAGTGGTTGAGAAGTTTTTGTCCGCAAAGAGTGGATTGAATGAAGCCTTCATGAGCCTGCTAAAAGGCTTCGAGGTTTGTGATATAATATTTTCAGCTATGTTTTATTTGCAAAGATGCACCTGTGTATAGGTAGTAGCCCCTGAGACTCGGGTTGGCTTCCACTGGGAAGCAAACGGAGGATCGAAAAGGATCGATTGAGGACTAACCAGATGAACTTGAACACAGGCTAGTTCCCCCTTGGCCACTTCCCGGACTATGGAAATTGCCGAGCTGTAGCGGAAGCTTGATGTGGCAGGGGATGATCTTTCATTAATCAATATGCGTCTTGACGAGTCGCAAGGTATGTATTCGGGGCAATGCCTCATACATTTTTGTGGTATAAGCATGACGCTGAAATTTAGATGCTGGAGTATTCGTGGCTGCAGATGGTACTGCCGCCGTTGAAGTTCTTCGAGCGGAGCTGGCCCGGGCCAAGGAGCAGGCCCGGTGTAGCAATGCGGCTGCCGAAAAGGCATCGGCTAAGTTACAAGCCGAACAGGTTGTACGGCGCCAAGACGAGGAGAAGATATCCACGATGGTGCTTGAACTGAAAAATACTGCTGGCCGCTGCGAATTTCTTGAGAAGGAGAATAAAGCCATAACGGCTGAACTGAACAAGGCCTTACAAGAGGCTAGAGAAGTGAGGTTGGAATCTAGAGCAGCCCATGAGGAATCCGGCAAGCTGGGGAGATTGCGGCTGGGAAGCCCTTTCTGTTGCAAACTAAGTTCGGTGAGCCGAACTATACGCAGCTTAACCAAGTGTGGAGTTCTCCAGACGAGTTTTTAGACCTGCTGAAGAGTTCTTCCGATGCGGCGCAGTATTATCAAGCATGAGATGGGTATGCAACGGAGAAGCTTTTTTGGTCGCAGTTTGGTGCATCAAAGCGCCCTCTGTTGCTCAATGAACAGATGTCCCAATGGGCCGAACTTCATAGGATATCCGGCGCTGCCATGAAGAACGTCATAATCCGGTTGTGGCCAACTGAGCCTATTCTGGATAGCTACTTCGGTTTGGTACAAAGACTTGTTGACGCAGTGCCGTGAATCGATGCTGTGAAGCGGTCGGCGTGCGTTGAAGGTGCACGGATGGCCTTTGCCCGAGTCAAGACATTCTGGGGAAAGATGAAGGCCATCGATGTCGCGGCTAAGAGTCCACCCGAGGGCAAGGACCGTCCTGAACCGGAGCGTTATTTTGAAGACGTCCTAGAGGCTGCCCGCTTAATAGAGGGTCAGTGCTCGAAAGACATAATGTTCGAGTGAGGTGTATGAGAATTGTAAAAGACAACTTTATAGTTAATCTATTTTAATGTTTTGCTCTAAAGCTTGTATTCCTCCTGTGCGGCCGTTTTAGTATAATCTGAAAGTTTTCCAGTCGTCGGCTTCAGCCCCCTCGTAGGAAGTACGGGGGTATTCGGAAAAGCATTTGATCACTATTTATCCAACGTCTTGGTCCATGAAGGAGGTGATAATGCGGCGAACCAGGCAATCGGACTATAGGGCGTTAACACTTTCACTTAGCCATAGGAGTTTTATGGTGGGGCTACGAAATAGCCCCTGGTATGTATGCGGCATATTATAATATGGCGCCTTACATATTTGATCTGAAAAAGATCCCTCGTGTGACACGGAGAATCGCTAAAGATTCCAAGAGCTCGTCAAGTGGTTGACCAGCTCTCGCCGCATCATGACAGTCAGTTTTCGGCTTTGTCTACTGCGGTACTTGACCAGATGAACCAGAAGCACAATCGTAGTAGTTCTCCCTTTACTACCCTAGCCGATAGAACGGAACGTAGGGTAGCAAGCACAGGAGCCGGGCAACCCAACTATTGACCTAAGACAATGATTCGGAGCTGATGCATATAAGGCCAAACTTGCGACGCCGAAGTACGCTATAGAGTTGTTCGGACTTTTGCTGGTAATGCATTTGTTCCCATACCAAGCCCCTAGCAGGTTATGCCAAGGTGTGTCTGTGAAACAACCATGGGAGCCGTATTTAGCGGCGAAACAACACGGGTGATTAATTCGGATACTGTTTACTGGGAGCTGAGCGATATGCCAATGATTATTTATTATATATATAAGCCATCCTCCCGGCTATTTGACATGCTCGGGGTCGGAGGCGGAGGAACAGGCATAGTACAGGCTCAAAATAGAGAGAGCGGTCTACAAAAAGTTATTTTGGACCTCCTGTCACACGTCCGCGCCGCCAGTCCTCGCCGGGGGGAATCCTTGATGGAAATAGCCCCTTAGGTGAGTGAATGGATCCGAACTCCGATAGAGCCAGTTTCATATGTTTGTCCTGTTCGTCACCTGTTTTTAAGGGATAGTGAAGGAGGAGTGTAACGCCCCGAGACCGACGCTCCAGATGCGTTCCATGTTTTGCGTGTCAGCTCTGTTATTTATTTGTTTGTTGCATTCATCATCGCATCATCCGCATTGCATCGGCATTCGTTACCGTCTTTGTTTTTAAAACTTGCATTCGTTCGTAGTTGCTGCGTTCCCCCCTTGTCTTCGTTGACCGTTCCGAGTCCCATCGGGTTTTGGTTTCCCTCTTGTCAAACCACCTAACCTCTCTTGACTGCCCCGAACCCGACCTGCTCAGTCATGACCATTGGATCCGGATCATCCCCAAACATCTATAAAACATCTCCGTTTTCTTATTTGGACTCCCTACCGATTTATTTCTCGACCATTTGATTACGATCAGAGGGACCGAGTAGCCCCTAAGCTAACCCTTCCTATAAATAGACACCTAACCCTAGATCCTAGGGGCTTGTCCCATCCACCAAATCCCCTCACCCGCCGCCGCCACTCTCTTCATCGGGATCCAACCCGCAGCCAGCCTCCTCCCTCGTTTCTTCCACCAGTCCAATCGCATCCACCCAAATCAAATCCTGTCTTCCTTGATTTCCATGCCAACCCAATCACCCACAGCCTCGCTCGATCCAGATCAAGGGAATCGTCCCCAAGCTCCATTGGCTCCGTCAACCTCCCTCGATTTGCGCCGCCGCCCAACCACTTGCTCCACGCCGTGCTCCCCACCGAGCCTTGCCCCGTCGCTGGAGAGGATCTCCTGTAGGACCTCCGGCCTCCTCCCACGTTCAGCCGCAGCAACGCCAGAGGGCCTCCACCATCTCCGATAACCAGGACCCCATCAGATGAGCCCCGCGGGCCCTCCTTGTCTCCTGGATTCACCCCTTTCTCTCTCTGCCTCCCTGACCTCTCTTCCTCTCTTGGAACTGCAGCAGCAGGAGCTTTGGCCGCCTCGCCATGTTGCCGTTCCTCTGCTTCGTCGCCGTCCAGGACCACCTCGAGCCACCGCAGCAGGCGGACCTCCGCATCCAGCCACGTTGCCGGCAAGCCCTACCTCCGCCGCCTCGCCAAGTTCCGCTGCCGGCGCCTCCTGCATCGCGCCCTGCCGGCCTGCTGCCTCCTCTGCATCGCGCCGGTGCGCCTGGCCTCTTTGCCGTCGTGTTGTTCCCTGCTTCTGCATGCGAGGAGGACGACCAGCGCCAAGTCCCCTCGGCCGTGCGTTGACCTCCAGCCCGCTCGATCCCCTTCATCGATCGATCCAAGCCGAGCCGGCCCATGAGGCCTGGTGAGCTTCAGATCTAGCGCCTCACCCTGTGCTTTGTTGGGCCAGCTAGATTCGGCCCGTGATGTGCTTTCTTCCTTGCCTGCGAATTTAGACATTATCCAGAGACTGCCAATTTTGCAGAAAAACCCTCTTTGTTCATGCATCAATAATTCACAAACCATGCATCAGAATTAAATAAATTATATATGAAAAGTGCTTAGAATTTCATCTAGTTTCATAATATGCAACTTTCATCCATGTTAAAAATGTTTAACTTGCTGTTTGCATTAATTTGCTTAAATGCCATGTTAAAATGATTTATTTCATAACTAATTAACCGTAGCTCCGATTTTAATAAACTTCATATGTAAATGGGGTGGAAAATATGCATAGATCAACATGGTGCACTTACTTTGCATGTTTACCAAATCTAAAATATGGTTTAGGGCAGAATAGTAACAAATCTAAAATATGGACATGAGGATTTTCCGGAATTGTTGTTTGTTGTTCCGGCCTCATTTAAATTTGACTAGATAGGTAGTTTTCATATGCTTCACCCCTTGCCATGTTTAATAACATTTAATATTGTTGGGTACAAAAATGAGAGAGATCTAAATGAGTCATGTGGTGTTTTGTCAATATGCAACGAGTTGCATATTGAGCTCCACTTAATTTGTAGTATTGTTTGTGCATTTTGCTATGCCATGCCTCATTAAATCGGACATGCATCATACTTGATTGTGCATCATGCCATGTTTATGTGATGGTTGTTTACCATGTTGTTTGCTTCTTTATGGTTTGCTTCTCTCGTTAGCTTCGGTTTCGCTCCGGAGTTGTGAGGATCCGTTCGACTACGTCCGTTTGTCTTCTTCATGGACTCGTTCTTCTTCCTTGCGGGATCTCAGGCAAATTGACCATACCCTCAAAATCACTTCTATCTTTGCTTGCTAGTTGTTTGCTCTATTGCTATGCCACGCTACCTACCACTTGCTATATCATGCCTCCCATATTGCCATGCAAAGCCTCTAACCCACCTTTCCTAGCAAACCGTTGTTTGGCTAAGTTACCGCTTTTGCTCAGCCCTTCTTATAGTGTTGCTAGTTGCAGGTGAAGTTGAAGTTGGTTCCATGTTGGAACATGGATATTTTGGCATATCACAATATCTCGTACTTAATTAATGCATCTATATACTTGGTAAAGGGTGGAAGGCTCGGCCTTATGCCTGGTGTTTTGTTCCACTCTTGCCGCCCTAGTTTCCGTCATACCGGTGTTATATTCCGTGATTTTGCGTTACGCGGTTGGGTGATTTATGGGACCCCCTTGACAGTTCGCTTTGAATAAAACTCCTCCAGCAAGGCCCAACCTTGGTTTTACATTTGCCTACCTAAGCCTTTTCCCTTGGGTTTTCGCGAGCCCGAGGGTCATCTTATTTTTACCCCCCGGGCCAGTGCTCCTCCGAGTGTTGGTCCAAACTAGAGCACCGTGCGGGACCGTCCCTTGGCAACTTGGGTTACGTTGGTACCTGTACGCTTAGCTTATCCGGTGTGCCCTAAGAACGAGATATGTGCAGCTCCTATCGGGATTTGTCGGCATAGCGGGTGGTCTTGCTGGTCTTGTTTTACCATTGTCAAAATGTCTTGTTAACCGGGATTCCGAGACTGATCGGGTCTTCCCGGGAGAAGGAATATCCTTCGTTGACCGTGAGAGCTTATGATGGGCTAAGTTGGGACACCCCTGCAGGGTACTATCTTTCGAAAGCCGTGCCCGCAGTTATGTGGTAGATGGGAATTTGTTAATGTCCGGTTGTAGAAAACTTGACACTTGACTTAATTAAAATACATCAACCGCCTGTGTAGCCGTGACGGTCTCTTTTCGGCGGAGCCCGGGAAGTGAACACGGTTTGGGTTATGTATGAACGTAAGCAGTTTCAGGATCACTTCTTGATCACTTCTAGCTTCGCGACCGTTGCGTTGCTCCTCTTCTCGCCTTTATTTGCGTATGTTAGCCACCCTATATGCTTAGTGCTTGCTGCAGCTCCACCTCATTACCTCATCCTTCCTATAAGCTTAAATAGTCTTGATCTCGCGGGTGTGAGATTGCTGAGTCCTCGTGACTCACAGATTCCACCAAAATAGTTGCAGGTGCCGACGATACCAGTGCAGGTGATGCAACCGAGCTCAAGTGGGAGTTCGACGAGGAACTTGGTCGTTACTATGTTTCGTTTCCTGATGATCAGTAGTGGAGCCTAGTTGGGATGATCGGGGACCTAGCATTTGGGGTTGTCTTCTTTTATTTTGGTTCCGTACTCGGACCTTGATTGTACTCTGAATGATGTATGTTAAATTTATGTATTGTGTGAAGTGGCGATTGTAAGCGAACTCTTTATCCCATTCTTGTTCATTACATGGGATTGTGTGAAGATGACCCTTCTTGCGACAAAACCACCAAGCGGTTATGCCTCCAAGTCGTGCCTCGACACGTGGGAGATATAGCCGCATCGTGGGCGTTACAAGGAGATAAAAAACAAAATGGATAAAAACGTTACGGGGATGTTTGTAGCCTTGTCCGTAGTGTGCCTCCTCTAATGCACATGGTATCTTGAGTGCGTAGTGATGTATGCGCGGCACAAATTTTGCTGGTGTTTGAGGTGGGCGGCGGAAGCCAGACTACTATTTTCTGTTGGATCACGGGTTCTGGCAACACCCTCAAGGTTCGAACACTGGGGTGCGCGCGAAGATTTCCCCTCTACCGATCTACGCCCTAGCTCGCTAAGATCTCGCGGACAAACTCAACGAACTCACAACACAAAAACACAAGATTTATACTGGTTCGGGCCACCGTTGTGGTGTAATGCCCTACTCCAATGTGGTGGTGGATGGATTGCCTCTTGGGCTGATGATGAACAGTACAAGGGGAAGAGCAGCCTCCTGAGGTTGAGGTGCTCTTGTGCTTGCGAGCTTGTGGGTGTGGTGCTTCTCAATGAGCTATTCAATGCCCTCTACTATGGTGGCTAGTTCTACTTATATAGGCCCTGGTCCTCTCCCCAAATATTGAGCGGGAAGGGAGCCAATAACGGCGGCCAATTTGAAAGGGGACAGCTAGTACAGCTTATCCTGACAAAAGCGGTCTTCGCCTCCAAAAGGCTCTGGTGATGACGCCATCTTGGGCTCCATGGTGACCTCCGTCCTGCCGTCCTGCTACTCTTGGTCTCATTGCACTGATATGGAAACCTTTGCCTGATGCCTCGCTACTCCACGCCTGCGCTTGCCTCCTTAGCACCGAAGAGGAAACAACGACACTGCGCGCGCTGGCGCCCGCCGGATCCTGATCGTCATGGCTCACGTCACGAGAGCCTCGTGAGGTTTACCCTGCCTTGATATCTCCGCTCCTCGCGAGGCAGCCTGGTGAGGCCGCTCCTGAGGAGGTCTTGCGTTGTCCGCCTCGCAAGGCTTTGCCCCTCGCGAGGGTCTTGAAGGCCTCGTTGATGAAGATGGGCCGTACAGGCCTGCAGCACAGCCACGCCATGGGCCGCAGGTAGGCAAGTCTGGGGACCCCGTTCCCAGAACGTCGACAGTAGCCCCCGGGCCCAAGGCGCGCTCGGGCTTGGCTTTGAGGCGAAGCCAAAGGTCAAGCGCAGAGCTCCGCGGGCCCCAAAAGCCTTTGGCCTTGGTCGACGCATGGCAGTTGATTGGACGTGGGCGCCTCCGCTTCCCCACACTGCCTCGGCAACTGCCCGACTTGACAAAAGGCTGGCGCGGACAACGCATGCCTTAACTGTTCCCTTTCGCCTTGCCTCGGATCCCCTTTCTTGCGCCCTGCTGCCGAAACCTCCAGATCTACTCCAATCTTGCTCCACATCTGCGACCAATGGCGCCGCGCAAGGTCAAGCCCTCCTCGGCTCCCACTTGGTATGCGCCGGCTCTCGATACGCCCAACGTCTCGGAGAAGAGCCTCGCCTCCACGTGCTTGCTGACGGCAGGGGAGAGCAATGAATGGGGGAAGACGGAGCTCCGGCTTGCCTCCGATGTGCCGGAGCATGAGGGAAGTACCTTCTTCCCCTTCTTCACGAGCAGCATCACCGCTGGGTTGGTTCCCCCCTTCTCCGATTTCTTTTATGAGGTCCTCGACCACTATGGGCTGCAGGCGTTGCATCTCCATCCCAACTCTATCCTCCTCCTGTCTATCTTCGCCTACTATTGCGAGGCATATCTGGGCGTGATGCCGTCCGTGGCGCTTCTGCGCCACTTCTTCTTCCTCCGCGTCAGCGACGTCCGGCCCCAAAAGCCTGCGGCCTTGGTTGACGCGTGGCGGTTGATTGGACGTGGGCGTCTCCGCTTCCCCATGCTGCCTCGGCAACTGCCCGACTTGACAAGTCCCTGCGACATGCAAGGAAAAACATCATTACCCGTGATCGTGGGAGACGCCAGTTGGCCTTCTTCCGCTCTAAATGGGGAGGGGGGCAGAGCCCCCATCGCCCATCTCCTCGCGGTCCGCTTGCTTCTCCCTCCTTGCTCCCCTGCTAACAACAATGGCGCCCATCCGAAGGTTTTCCGCTAAAGGGAAAGGAAAGGCCCCCCGCGATGATCCGGGGCCGCTCCCGCCAAAGAAGAGGTTGGCTCATCGCCGCGATGAAGCGGCGATGCAGGTGGTGACGAGGCCTTGGTGCAAGCGGCCTCCTCCAGGGTATCCGCTACCCTTGTACTCCCAAGCCGGGGGCTCAGGAGGAGGGAGCGACGAGCGGCGCCGCCCCCGTGATCGACGTGCGATGGCGACGCGTACCGTTGCTCCCGGAATCCATGCCGCGGATTCCTTGCGTGAGCTTGTGCTATGGGCGCCGATGCCTCCAAGCTCTTGGATCCGCTTCCCGCGATTCTTCTCTGACCTGATGCCGCCGAGGGGGCCCCTCGAGCTCTGGCTGCAGCATGCTGACTGCGATGCGCCGGCGACCGAAGCAGAGGTCGAAGCGGTCCCCTCCGGCAAGATCTTCATGACCCGCGGCTGGGGCGAGGTTGCGCGGGTTTGCCGTGCAAAGGGCGCCCTCGCGATCCACTTCGAGTATGACGGTGCCTCCATGCTTTTCTTCAAGGTCTTCGACGCGGAGGGCCGCCGCCTGGAGTGTTTCCCTGGAGAGGAGCGCCAGGATGACGCGCGCTCCGCTCGTGGCTACTCCAGCAGTAGCAGCTCCTGGGAGTCCAGCGGTTCTCCCGAGCTCTACGAGACTCTGGAGACAAGTGACGACAGCTACGTGCCCCCGAGCTCTCGTCGCGCCCAGAGCAAGGCTGCGGCATTCAGCCGCCGCCGCCGCTGAACTGGATGGGGTTGGCGCCGGCCTCCCGCGGCTCACTGTTGATGATGGCATCAGCTACGGGAAGGTGTAGATAGGATTCCCCTAAGCTCTTGTTTTTTGTTCCCTGCGAGGAATCAAGAAGTACCCCATGGGGGCGTGTAAGGGTCTGTGATGCCTTTTGTGTACATCTTTCTTGTTATGAAAATTTGCGATCGCATGTCCTGTTAAGGCTCGGTCTCCCCTTTCCAACCTCACGATAGCTTGTTGCTCTACGCCGACAGGTCCCGGTCCCCAGGCAGGCTGCAGCCGTCGCTTGTATGCCAGGTCACGTGCCGTGGTCAAGGCCAGGAGGTGAGCGGCCCGAGGTCTAGTAAGAGCCCTTGAGGCGTGATGCTCAGGAGGTCCCCTTTAGCGCTCAAGCAGCCATGGTAAGGCGAGAAAGGGAGGCGACGTGGCCGCAACAGGGACGTGGTGAGCGTAACACCTAGGTTCCAACAACCAGCTGGTCTGAATGCGGGACTTATCTTGCCGATTCCAAGCCGAGTCCTTGTGATGCGCCAGGCTCGTGCGCAAGCTTCCACAGCATAGCTAGGTCAGCCCATACAAGTCTCCCTTCTCCCAAGCTCTCCCTGGTGCTCTACGTCCTCAGGTCCCGGCCCTCGGGCGAGCTCAGCCGCCGCTGGTATGCCAGGTCATGATGCCGTGGTCAAGGCCAGGGGGTGAGGGCTGGAGAGCCAGTAAGAGCTCCTGAGTCGCGATGCTCAGGAGCCCCCCTTTTAACGCGCAAGCGAATTGCACGAGAGACGAGGGGGGCTCGCGGCGCCGCCTGCTATCCTTCTCATGAGATCCCTGCGAAGCAGCATAAGGAGAAACATGGTTTGCCGTTATGGTTGCCCGCCTACCACTGGTTGCTCCGCAAGGAAATGAAGGCACTGAGGGCCTGGTGAGGTGAGGTGCGCGGAGCATGCCGCGAGCCAGAGCTCGACCGCTCAGGTTTGTCGACGTGGCAGGGACGGGCCCATGCACCAGCGCCGTGCCTATGTGAGTTGCCCCCGTGGGAGGAGATAGTCGAGCAGGCGACAGTCACGAATAGGTTAAGCATGACAGGCAGATCAGCCTGGGTAAATGCAGAAAGATACATGCCATCGGGTCAGGCCCGAGCGGCTTGGGGATGATGCATCCCGAGGGGCGCCCCCAACAAGGTAAGCTAAAGACATAAGCAAAAAGGATACATGCCTCTGGGACGGACCCACGCGCCCTGGGAATGATGGCGCCCGAGGGGCGCTCCCAGCTAAGTAAACTTGGAAAATGTCACCTGGTTCTGTTGATGAAGGGATGTAGGAGCAGCTGACGGTACGCGGGGACGGGGTCGGTCCTCACGAGCCACCAGGGTCCTGAGCCTCGGGAGGCCCTGGGAGCCCAGGCGGTTCCTCGAGGACCGTCTCCCTCTCTGCTAGGACGGCGTGGTGCCTGGCCTCTTGAGTCGCCAGGGTGTGCTGCAAGTTGCACTTGTAGACGAACGACACGCTCGGCAAGCCAAACGGCATGCGAACGTAGCTGTGTGGTGGACCCTCGCATCGGCCCACGCGCGAAGGCCAGAAGGGTTCCTGAGATGTGGCCCTGTTGAGCCCTGGAACGTCGATGCAGACACGCAGCCCGGCATCCACGCCTGGATGGGGAGCTGCGCCTCGTGAGCGGCGGTCGGCGCGCATGGCCCTTGCGTCTTGCAGTTCCTGTGTGGTCTTGGTGATGTACTCCTGAGCGGTGGGCGCCCCTTGCCCTGTGTTCTCCCGAGGGAAACGTGCCGTGAAGCACACCTCCAAGTGGTGCCCGAGCGCCTCCCTCGTGATGTTGTCTAGGTCTGAGGCCCTCCAAGAGAGAGCC
Source organism: Triticum aestivum (assembly GCF_018294505.1). Lineage (NCBI taxonomy): Eukaryota > Viridiplantae > Streptophyta > Magnoliopsida > Poales > Poaceae > Triticum > Triticum aestivum. The sequence continues at coordinate 322,238,196 of NC_057814.1, read as the reverse complement.
CCTGAGCCCTGCCCGAGGAGGGCGCTAGGCGCGCCTTCCTATGCGATGGAGGGAGGCGCCCCTGGAGCGGGCGCTGAGCCTGACGAGGTTCCAGCTGCGATGCCACCCTCCTGAGGTCTGGCACGGCTCTTCTTCTTGGGGATGGCCTCTGGAGTTGTCTTTTTATCCGGACAGAGTTGTCGGCGACCTGTCGCATTGTGTGATGATGGTACGGGCTCCAACGCCTCATCATCGAACTGATGTAGCAATCTTTGCTTCGGGTAGCTTTTGGCTAGGCCACTAAGGCTGTATTCTTCGGCGACCAGGACTTGGGTCCATCTATCGTTGAGTAGGTCTTGGTCAGCTTGAAGCTGCTGCTGCTTCTTTTTTCAGGCTCCTTGCAGTAGCTATGAGCCTGCTGTCGGATGTGGGGTTCCGGCAAACCCTTAAGGTTCGAACACTGGGGTGCGCGCGAAGTCTTTCCCTCCTACCGATCTACGCCCTAGCTCGCTAAGATCTCGCGGACGAACTCGACGAACTCACAACACAGAAAGACACGAGATTTATACTGGTTCGGGCCACCGTTGTGGTGTAATACCCTACTCCAGTGTGGTGGCGGTGGATTGCCTGTTGGGCTGATGATGAACAGTACAGAGGGAAGAACAGCCTCCTGAGGTTGAGGTGTTCTTGTGCTTGGCTAACTTGTGGGTGTGTGGATCCAGTCCAAGATCAGATGCCCCTACTGTGGTGGCTAGCTCTACTTATATAGGCCCTGGTCCTCTTCCCAAATATTGAGCGGGAAGGGAGCCAACAACGACGGGCATATTTGAAGGGGGACAGCTAGTACAAGCTATCCTGACAAAAGTGGTCTTCGCCTGCAAAAGGCTCTGGTGGTGACGCCGTCTTGGGCTCCATGATGACCTCCGTCTTGCCGTCCTCCTGGTCTTGGTCTCGTTGCACCGATATGGTAACCTTTGCCTGATGCCTCGGTACTCCTCGCCTGCGTTGGCCTCCTTAGCACCAAAGAGGAAATAAGGATGCTGCGCACGCTGGTGCCCGCCTGGTGCTGATCATCATGGCTCACGTCACGAGAGCCTCGTGAGGTTTGCCTCGCCTTGAAATCTCCACTCCTGTGAGCCTGCCTGACTAGGCCACTCCAGAGGATGTCTTGAGGCGTTTGCCTTGCGAGGCTCGGCCCCTCGCGAGGGTCTTGGATGCCTTGTTGATGAAGATGGGCCGTACAGCCTGCTGGCTTAGCCACGTCGTGGGCCGCAGACAGGCAAGTCTGGGGACCCCAGTTCCCAGAACACCGACAGTAGCCCCCGGGCCCAAGGCGCGCTCGGGCTTGGCTTCGCGGCGAAGACAAGGGTCAAGTACGGAGCACCGCGGGCCCCAAAAGCCTGCGGCCTCGGTTGACGCGTGGCGGTTGATTGGACGTGGGCGTCTCCTCTTCCCCATGCTGCCTCGGCAACTGCACGACTTGACAAGTCCCTGCGACATGCAAGGAAAACCATCATTACCTGCGATCGTGGGAGGCGCCGGTTGGCCTTCTCTTGCTATAAATGGGGAGGGGGTGGAGCCTATCAGAAGGTTCTCTACTAAAGAAAAGGGGAAGGCCCCCCGGGATGACCCGGGGCCACTTCCGCCGAAGAAGAGGTCGGTCCACCACCGTGATGAAGCGGCGATGCAGGTGGGGACGAGGCCTTGGTGCGAGCGGCCTCCTCCGGGGTATCCGCTGCCCTTGTACGCCCGAGCCGAGAGCTCAGGAGGACGAAGCGACGTGCAGCGTCGCCCACGCCACGCCCGGGGTCGCTGCGCCACAGCGACGCACGCTGTCGCCCCCGGAATCCATGCCGCGGACTCCTCACGCGAGCTGGTGCTGTGGGCGCCAATGCCTCCAAGCTCCTGGATCCGCTTCCCGCGGTTCTTCTCCGACGTGATGCCGCCGAGGGGGCCGCTCGAGCTCTGGTTGCAGCACGCTGACTGGAGCGCTCTGGCGACCGGAGCAGAGATCGAAGCGGTCCCCTCCGGCAAGATCTTCATGACTCGTGGCTGGGGCGAGGTTGCACGGGTCTGCCGTGCGAGGGGCGCCCTCACGATCCAGTTTGAGTACGACGGCACCTCCACGCTCTTCTTCAAGGTCTTCAATGTTGAGGGCCGCCGCCTAGAGTGCTGCTCCGGAGAGGAGCGCCAAGCTGACGCGCGCCCCGCTCGCGGCCACTCCAGCAGCAGCAGCCCTTGGGAGTCCAGCAGCTCTCCTGAGCTCTATGAGACTCCGGAGACGAGCGATGACAGCTACGTGCCCCCGAGCTCTCGCTGCGCTCAGAGCAGAGCTGCGGCGTCCGGCCATCGCCGCCGCTGATCTGGATGGGGTTGGCGCTGGCCTCCCGTGGCCCACTGTTGATGATGGCGTCTGCCACGGGAGGGTGTAGATAGGATTCCCCTTAGTTTTAGCCTTTGTTCCCTGCGAAGAATCACGAATTACCCCGTGGGGGCATGTATGGGTCTGTAATGTCTTTTGCGCTCATCTTCCCTGTTATGAAAATTTGGCGAACGCGTGTCCCGTTAAGGCTCGGTCCCCCCTTTCTTTCCTCGCGATAGCTTGTTGCTCTACGCTGACAGGTCCCGGTCCCCAAGCGGGCTACAGCCATCGCTGGTATGCCAGGTCGCGTGCCGTGGTCAAGGCCAGGAGGTGTGCGGCCCGAGGTCCAGTAAGAGCCCCTAAGGCGCGATGCTCAGGAGGTCTCGCTTAGCACCGCAACGGGGTTGCGGCAAGGCGAGGGTGACCATTAGGCCCCAACATTTAGCCGATCCGGGAGCGGGACTTATCTTGTTGACTTCGCGGCGATTCCTGATGGTGCGCTAGGCCTGCGCGCCAACTTGTGCGGCATAGCTAGGCCGGCCCATACAGTTTCCCTCCTCCCATGATCTCCTTAGTTCTCTACGTCCTCAGGTCCCGGCCCTCGAGCGAGCTCAGCCGCCGCTGGAATGCCAGGTCGCGATGCCGTGGTCAAGGCCAGGGGTGAGAGCTGGAGAGCCAGTAAGAGCTCCTGAGTCGCGATGCTCAGGAGCCCCCCTTTTAACGCGCAAGCGAATTGCACGAGAGAAAAGGAGACTCGCAGCGCCGCCTGCTATCCTCCCCATGGGATCCCTGTGAACAAGCACAAGAAGGAAAACGGTTTGCCGTTATAGCTGCCAACCTACCGCTGGTTGGTCTGAATGAAGTGATGGCATTGAGGGCCTGGTGAGGTGACGTGCGTGGGGCGTGCCGCGAGCCAGAGCTCGACCGCTCAGATTTGTCGACGTGGCAGGGACGGACCCATGCACCAGCGTCGTGCCTATGAGGAGGCCCCGTGGGAGGTGATGATTGAGCAGGCGATAACCGTAAGCAGGTTAGGCATGGAAAGCAGATCAACTTGGGTAAATGCAGGAAGATACATGCCACTGGGTCTGGCCCGAGCGGCTTGGGGATGATGCAGCCTGAGGGGCGCCCCCAGCAAGGTAAGCTAAAGACATAAGCAAAAGGGATAGATGCCGTAGGGACGGACCCACGCGGCCTGGGAATAATGCAGCCCGAGGGGCGCTCCCAGCTAAACGAGCTTGGAAGAAGTCACCTGGTTCTGTAGACGAAGTAGAGTTGGTGCAGCTGAAGGCATGCGTTGAAGAAATGACTCTTCACGAGCCACCGGAGCCCTGAGCCTCGGGAGGCTCTGGGGGCTCAGGAGGTTCCCTGAAGACCGTCTCCATTTCCTCCAGGACGGCGTGGTACCTGGCCTCCTGAGCCGACAGGACACGCCGCATGTTGCGCTGATACGCTGACGCCATGCTCGGCAAGCCGAAGGGCATGCGAACGTAGCTGTGTGGCGGGCCCTCACAGCGGCCCACACGCAAAGGCCAGAAGCGCTCCTGAGATGCGGCCCTGTTGAGCCCTGGGACGTCGACGCAGACACGCAGCCCGGCGTCCTCGCCTGGATGGGGAGCGGCGCCTTGTGAGCGGCTGTCGCCGCGCATGGCTCTTGCGTCTTGCAGTTCCTGTGTGGTCTTGGCGATAAACTCCTGAGTGGTGGGCACCCCTTGCCTTGTGTTCTCCTGAGGGAAACGTGCCGCGAAGCACGCCTCCAAGTGGTTCCCAAGCGCCTCCCTCGTGAGGTTGGCAAGGTCTGAGGCCCTCCAGAAGAGAGCCCCCGAGCCCTGCCCGAGGAGGGCGCCGGGCGCGCCTTCCTATGCGATGGAGGGAGGCACCCCTGGGACGGACGATGATCCTGATGAGGCTCCTACCGCGGCGCCATCCTCCTGAGGTCCTGCGCGGCGCAGCTGCTTCTTCTTGGGGATGGCCTCCGGAGGGCCCTCACTTCTGTTGTCGGGGTCGTTGATTGCTGCAGCTTGGAAGGCGCGCTCGAGGGAGCACACCGCGTCTCTCTCTTCACATGGGACCATGATGATTCCACCGCTTCCCGGCATCTTGAGGACGTTGTAGCCATGGTGGGTGACCGCCATGAACTTGGCCAGGGCCGGATACCCGAGGATGGCGTTGTACGGTAGGCGGATGTGCGCGACGTCGAAGTCGATGAGCTTGGTGCGGTGGTTCTTGCGCTCTTTGAAGGTGACAGTCAGGCGGACCTGCCATATCGGTGTGGTGGAACCGTCGGTCACTCCTGAGAAAGGTTTGGTAGGCTGGAGTTGCTCATATGGCACTTGGAGGTTGTTGAACGTGTCGACGGACAGGATGTTGAGCCCTGCACCGCCGTCGATGAGGGTCTTGGTAACCTGCACATTGCTGATGACTGGGGAATACAACATCGGGAGGGCGCCGGCGGTGGCCGCGCACTTGAGCTATTCTGCCGAATTGAAAGTGATGGCGCATTGGGACCACTTGAGCGGGCGCGTGGCCTCGAGCTTGGGGAGCACTGCGTTCACCTCGCGAGCGAACTGTTTGAAGATGCGCTGAGAGGCTGGGGCCTGGGCCCCGCCCAAGATGCAGGCGATTGCACGCGGCTCCTGGAAGTCCCCAGCCCCCTCGTCCTGATGGTGGTCGTCGTTCCTTCTTGGTGGCGGCAGTGGTGGAAGACCGGCATTGCTTTGGGGGCGATCCTCACGAGGTTGGTCCCTCCAGGCCCCCTCGCGAGGATGGTCCTGCCAGCGGTCCTCACGAGGCCTGTCGCGCCATTCCTGGCGCGGGCCACGGTCGTCCTAGCGTCCGCCTCCACGGCCGTAGCCCCGATCGCTGCGCTCGGGGCGTCGACCGAAGCGTCCTTCTCGTATGGCTCTGAGCTCTTGACAGTCACTGGTGTTGTGGGTGTTCAGGTTGTGGAAGGCGCAGAGCGGTCGACTGTTCTTGGATGACTCGGGCTGATCTCTGCCCCGCTTGGTGTCGGGCTCCGCTGCTAGCACTGCTGCTTCCTTGCGCTTCACGTCCTTGGCCTTGGCTTTCTTCTCCTTTGTGCCCGCGGCTGGCAGCTCAAGGAGAGAGAGGCGCCCCTCCTCAGCTCTTGCGCACTTGGTTGCCAGGTCGAACAGCTCCTGAGATGTGCAGAGCTCCTCGTGGATAGCGAGCTCTTCCTTCATCTTGACGTCACGGACACCGTTGGAGAACGCGGAGATGATGGCCTCATCCGTGACCTTGGGAATCTTGAGGCGGGTGTTGTTGAAGCGCTGCATGTACTTCTGGAGGGTCTCTCCTGGTTGTTGCTTGATGCGGCGTAGGTCACCCATGGCCGGCGGGCGGTCACGAGTGCCCTGGAAGTTGGCGACGAAGCGGTCGCGCATCTCGTCCCAGGAGGAGATCGAGTCGTGCTGCAGGTTCAGGAGCCAGGAGCGGGCTCCATCCTTGAGAGCCATGGGAAACCAGTTCGCCATGACTTTCTCATCGCCGTTGGCCATTTCGATGCTCAGCTCATAGAGCTGCAGGAACTCCGCGGGGTCGGCAGTGCCATCGTAGCGAGGAGGCAGATCTGGCTTGAACTTGCCTAGCCAGGCGACGCTACGCAGCTCGGGGGTGAAGGCGCGGTAGCCGGCCGTGGTTTCTGGGGCCCGCTTCGGAGGTGGACCTTGGTCTTGATGGGGTCCGCGCGGCGCCGCCGCGGGCGGTGCGCGGTCTTGACGAGGTGGCGTGGGAAGCGAGGGTGCAGCTTCTCGCGGCCGAGGGATTTCTTGGCAGCTTCTTTCTTCGTGCGCGGGCACCGGGCGTGGTGGATCACGCCGCGGAACCGCGTGCCTTGGTGCCAAGGCACCGTCTTGGGCAGAGGTGGTGGAGGCACGCCATGGGCCTCATCGCCCGTGGCTGGCTGAGGGTGAGGTACAGAGAGGGACGGCGCCGGAGAGCCCCCTGTGGCGCGGACGAGCTCGGCGACGCGATCGAGCCACTCCTCGTAGAGGTCGTCGACTGGGCGGTAGCGCAGGAGTTCGTTTGCGGCGATGAGTGCAGCCCGCGCCTCCATGGGAGCGTGAGACGAAGAACCGGTCGAGGTCAGCAATGGAGTGGCGGTACGGCCGTCCTGCCATGCCGAAGGATGCAGCGAGGACGCCTGCTACTCGTTCCCCACCGGGCCGGTGGCAGCGTTGGCGGCGGGAGACGGAGAACGACGAGGTGGCCCGCCGATGGGAGCCGTCTGAGCAACGCTGGCGGTGAGGGCAGCCCGCCGCTCAGCTCGAGCACGGCGAGCGTCCGACATGGAGACGATAGAGCGACGCAGCGACGAACTGATGGAAGGGAAGCTACGGCACACCCCTACCTGGCGCGCCAAATGTCGGATGTGGGGTTCCGGCAAACCCTTAAGGTTCGAAAACTGGGGTGCGCGCGAAGTCTTTCCCTCCTACCGATCTACGCCCTAGCTCGCTAAGATCTCGCGAACGAACTCGACAAACATGCAACACAGAAAGACATGAGATTTATACTGGTTCGGGCCACCATTGTGTTGTAATACCCTACTCCAGTGTGGTGGTGGTGGATTGCCTCTTGGGCTGATGATGAACAGTACAGAGGGAAGAACAACCTCCTGAGGTTGAGGTGTTCTTGTGCTTGGCTAACTTGTGGGTGTGTGGATCCAGTCCAAGATCAGATGCCCCTACTGTGGTGGCTAGCTCTACTTATATAGGCCCCGGTCCTCTTCCCAAATATTGAGCGGGAAGGGAGCCAACAACGACGGGCAAATTTGAAGGGGGATAGCTAGTACAAGCTATCCTGACAAAAGTGGTCTTCGCCTGCAAAAGGCTCTGGTGGTGACGCCGTCTTGGGCTCCATGATGACCTCCGTCTTGCCATCCTCCTGGTCTTGGTCTCATTGCACCGATATGGTAACCTTTGCCTGATGCTTCAGTACGCCTCGCCTGCGCTGGCCTCCTTAGCACCAAATGGGAAACAAGGACTTTGTGCGCGCTGGCGCCCGCCTTGTGCCGATCGTCATGGCTCACGTCACGAGAGCCTTGTGAGGTTTGCCCCGCATTGATATCTCCGCTCCTCGTGAGCCTTCCTGACTAGGCCACTCTAGAGGAGGTCTTGCGGCGTCTGCCTCGCGAGGGTCTTGGATGCCTTGTTGATGAAGATGGGCCGTACAGCCTGCTGGCTTAGCCACGCCGTGGGCCGCAGGCAGGCAAGTCTGGGGACCCCAGTTCCCAGAACGCCGACACCTGTGCTTGAAGCGCTCCTGCTCGAGGGGCTCTTCGAGTACGATGAAGGTTTCGTCGTCAAGGCTTACCTCATCTTCGGAGAGCGGAAGGTAGTTATCGTCCTCCGAATTGTCACTGGGTAGGGCCTGTTCATCGGGGCTGGCTTGCCCGTTTTCCTATTCCTCCTGTTCGGATCTTGCTCCAACAGGGTCTTCATTGTTTTCGGCGTCGTCCGGAGTACTATTTTCTCCGATGCCAGCGTTGCTGCGATGTGACTTGGAGCGGTGTTTAGGGCGCTGGTACTTAGACATTGTCTCAGGAGGTTTATTCTCGACTGGATTTCCTTTGTCATCATTGCGAGCTATTTTAAGTGTATCAACCATGTACACGTCATACGAATGGGTGGCCGTCCCACGTCCGGTGACTGGCGGGTCTTCGCCTTGCTCCTTGTCGGCATCGTCGTCTATACCGTCAATGTCTTCGGAGCCATAGTCAGGCGTGTCGGTTAAGTCCTCGACAGTGGCTATGAAGTGGGTGGCGGGTGGGAAGCAAAATTCTCCGTTATCAGCCTCTAGCTTGAACCGGACATAGTTCGGCTGGGAGTCCCCCACCAGGGACAGGTTTTTAATGAATTTAGCACATCACCGCAGGGCGAGTGTTGGAAGATATCTGCGGCGCTGAACTCCAAGATCGATAACCGATCCAGCTCGTTGTCTGCAGGCGTATGCGGTTCGGAATTTGTAGCCGGAAACGAGTCTGGAATTCTGTTGACGCAGATATTCCCTGGTGTGGAGTCTGTGTGCGGCTCCAGCGCCACGGACTCTGTGGCTTCGGATGGTGCAATCTGCTCCAGATCTAAGGCTGTAGAAGTTACAGGAACCATCTCCTGAATCTGGTCCGATGACAGATTTAAGTCATGTTCATCGGAGCGAGGGGGAGCGATCGCTGCGGTCTCAAATCCACTGAAGATCAAGTCCCCACGGATGTCCGCAACGTAGTTCAAGCTTCAAAATCTGACCTGGTGCCCAGGGCGTAGCTATCGATCAGCTCCAGATGGCCAAGCGAGTTGGCCCGAAGTACGAAGCCGCCGAATACGAAAATCTGTCCGGGGAGGAAGGTTTCTCCTTGGACAGCGTCACTATGGACGATCGAAGGGGCCATCGAGCCTTTCGTCGATGCACAGTGGAACTCTCAATGAAAGCACCAATGTTGGTGTCAAAACCAGCGGATCTCGGGTAGGGGGTCCCGAACTGTGCGTCTAAGGTCGATGGTTGCAGGAGACGGCACTACTAGGAAAATGGCTATAGATGAAACGGCCACTAATGGCGCACCAGACATGTGGTGCGCCACTACTATATAGCAGTGGCGCACCATGTGCTGGTGCGCCATTAGTGTGAAAGACACTAATGGCGCACCAGACACACGGTGCGCCACTAGTAACAAAAAAATTTATTATTATTTTTCCAAACATACTAATGGCGCACCAAGGCACAGTGCGCCATTACTAGTTCTAACTAGTAATGGCGCACCAGCCTCATAGTGCGCCACTACTATATTTTTTTATTTTTTTTTGCAAAACTACTAATGGCGCACCAGTGTATAGTGCGCCATTACTAGTTTAAACTAGTAATGGCGCAGGTGTGCCATTAGTGTTTTTTTTTGCAACACTACTAATGGCGCACCACCAGCAGGTGCGCCATTAGTAACCAGGGTTACTAATGGTGCATTTGTAGGTGGTGCGCCATTAGTAACCTGGGACCAGCTAGATATTTTGTACAGCCACACCTACCCACTCACTTTCCCCACTTCATTCTCTCCACCTCCTCCTCCAAGCTTGTCTCAGCTGCCTCCTCCTCCTCACCTCATTTGCACCATAAATTCATCCAAATTAAGTGGTTAAATTACCTTTTTTGATAGGTAAGTAAGGGGGAAGCTATCTTTATGTTGTTCTCCCTCCAACAACGTGCACATGCACTTTTTATGGCCTAGCTAGATCTATATATGTTTGTGGTGTTGCATATGTTTGTGGTGTTGCATATATGTTTGTGTTTGCAGGTACCGGTATTTGAAATGCGATAGTTGCCAATATTTTGCCGGAATGTTGATTCATTTCCATTTCGGCGAGAATTTTGGCACTATGCGTTCTTTTTGGTCCTATTTTTAGGGAAAGTCATGCCAAATTTTTTCTTGGTTCTAAAATATCGTTTTGCTCTACCCCGCAGGCGACCATGGTCCGCACGATGACCGAAGGTATCGTGAATAGGTTTTTTAGCTCCGCAAAGGCCGAGATGCTTCAAAAGAACGAGACGGAGATAAGATGTCTGTGTCGAAGATGCAAGCTGAAGAGCCTTCTTGCGGACCCGGATTCCGGGCAGGTGCGGGACCACCTGCTCTTGCGTGGTTTCATGGATGGCTATCAGTGGCAAGGTGATGAAGATGACTATGAAGTCGTCCATGGGGGCCGGGCAAGAAATGAGGAAGGGCAGCAAGACAACCACCGCGGCTCGGGCGGGCGAGAAGACGAAGAATCTCCAGGACATGATCATGACGGTGATGCTGTACACAGTCATCATGTAGAAGATGCCGGACATGATGATGAGGAAGATGCCGGAGCAGACGAAGGGCATGATCATGAAGATGAAGATGCCGGCGGAGCAGACGACGATGGACCATCGATGGGCTGGGTGCAGGACCCTCATATTCAAGAGCTACTTCTCAAGCAGACGGATAACACAAGAGCTGCCGCCCGAGAGAAAGCCAAGATGGATCAACTGGAGATAGACGCGGTTACTCCATTGTATGAAGGATGCAGGTCCGAGGATACCCGCCTGAAAGTAACGCTCATGGCTCTGGAGATGAAGGTAAAACACAAAATGACTGACGCATGCTTCGACGAGAACATGTCATTCTGGCACGAACGTCTTCCCAAGGGGAACAAGTGCCCGACCAATTTCGAGGAGGCGAAGAAAATTGTGTGTCCTCTGGATTTATCGCACGTGAAATACCATGTGTGCATGAACAATTGCATCATTTATCGGGACGAGCACGCGGAGTCTACCATATGTCCGGTGTGCGGCGTCACTCGATACAAAAAGAGGAAGAAAGCTCCTCGAAAAGTGGTGTGGTACTTTCCGATCACTCCTCGTCTGCAGCGGTATTTCGCGGACCCTAAGGTAGCAATCTCCTGCGTTGGCACGCGGATAGGGAGGAGAAGAAGCGAGAAGATGATGCAAATGATCCGGAGATAAATAAAAAAGACAAGATCCCCAGCTTGCCTGCCTATGGCCCACGGCGTGGCTCCACCAGCGGCCCCGTACGGCCCATCTTCACCAGCAAACACTCAAGACCCTCGCAAGGGGCCAAGCCTCGCGAGGCGGACGACACAAGACCTCCTTAAGGGCGGCCTCACCAGGCTGGCTCGCGAGGAGCGGAGAGATCAAGGCAAGGGGCACCTCGCGAGGTCCTTGTGACGCAAGCCATGACGACCGTGACCAGGCGGGCACCAACGCGCACAGTGTCCTCGTTTCCTCTTTGGTGCTAAAGAGGCAAGCACAGGCGAGGAGTCCCGAGGCATCAGGCAAAGGTTTCCATATCGGTGCAACGAGACCAAGACCGGCAGGACGGAGGTCACTGTGGAGCCCAAGACGGCGTCACCACCGGAGCCTTTGGCAGGCGAAGACTACTTTTGTCACGATAACTTGTACTAGTTGTCCCCCTTCAAACTTGGCCGTTGTGGGATCCCTTCCCGCTCAATATTTGGGAAGAGGACCAGGGCCTCTATAAATAGGACTAGCCACCACCATAGCAGGCAACTCACCTTGGATCGGGCCCATTCCATCCAAAGCCACCACCATAGACGAGGGAGGATCATTCAAATCACCCTTGACCACCAGCTCACCAAGCACAAGAACACCTCGCCTCAGGAGGCTGTTCTTCCCTTGTAACTATTCATCCTCAGCCCAAGAGGCAATCCACCACACCACAATGGAGTAGGGTATTACACGACAACGGTGGCCCGAACCAGTATAAATCTTGTGTCCCTTTGTTCTTTGGGTTCGTTGAGCTAGGCCGTGTGATCATGGTGCGAGCGAGCTAGGGGGAGGAGAGATCTTCGTGCGCACCCAGTGTTCGAACCTCAAGGGTTTTGCTGGAACCCGTAATTCGACACTAGTAATGATCAAGAAGTGATCCTGAACTACTTATGTTCAAACATAACCCAACCGTGTTCTCTTGCAGAACTTCATCAAAAAGAGACAATCATGGTTACACCCGCGTTTTGGTGTATTTTAATTCGGATCTGGTGTCAAGTTCTCTACAACCGGATATTAAAAACTCCCATCTGCCACATAACCGTGGGCATGGCTTTCGAAAGATCAAACCCTGCAGGTGTGTCCCAACTTAGCCCATGATAAGCTCTCACAATCCGCGAAGATAATCCTCCATCTCGGGACACCCCGAGTATTCTCGGAATCCCGATGCACAAGCTCTTCAAAGAAAGGAAAACTATCCCAAGGAGATCTCCCGGTGAGTCAGATCCGTGTCCAGAGCTGCGCGCTCTCTATCTACGGACTCATCCATCTATGCAAAGTGGACGATAGCCAAAATACCATCGAGTTGCCCCGAGGCGGCACCGCTGACTGCTAGGTAGGTGGACCAACATTGATGAGGAGCACTGGCCGGGGGTTGATTAAGAGACCTCGGGTGCTAGCCGGACCCTATGCAAGTTTTAGTTGTTATTAGGCAAATGGTAAAACCAATGTTGGATCTCCTCGGGAAAGCTTTACTTTAGACGAAGAAACAAAGGGGGCCCATAAACCCCGACCGCGTTAGGAATGCAAAATTCAAGGAACATAACAATGGTATGACAAAAACTAAGGCGGCAAGAGTAGAACAAAACACCGAGCAAAAGGCCAAGCCTTCCACCCTTTACCAAGTATATAGATGTATTAATTAAATAAGAGATATTGTGATATCCCATAATCTCCATGTCCCAACATGGAACAACCTGCACTGCACCTGCAACTAGCAACGCTATAAGAGGGGCTGAGAAAAGCGGTAACATAGTCAAACAACGGTTTGCTAGGATGGTGGAAAAGGTTAGAGGCTAACATGGCAATTTGGGAGGCTTGATAAGCTAGTGGTAGGTAGCGCGACATAGCGATAGCATCGAGACAACTAGCAAAACAAAGATAGTAGTGGTATCCAGGATAACAATCATCTTGCCTGAAATCCCGCTAGGAAGAAGACCGAATCCATGAAGTAGACGAACCAACGTAGGCGAACGAATCCTCACAATCGCAACATATCCGAAACTATCAAGAAGAAGCAACACCGGAAAGAAGCAAACATCATGGTAAACAACCATCACATAAACATAACATGATGCGCAACCAAGTATGATGCATGTCCAGTTTAATGAGTCATGGCATGGCAAAATGCAACAAACAATACTACAAATTTAGTGGAGCTCAATATGCAACGAGTTGCATATTGACGAAACACCACATTCAATTACTTGGTTCACTCCCGTTTATGCTACTCATCAATATCAAATGTTGGTTAACATGGCAAGAGGTGAAGCGTAATTAAAACTACCTATCTAGGCAATTTAAATGAGGCCGAAAACAACAAACAACAATTCCGGTAAATCCCCACATGTCATTTAGCAATTTAATGCAAACAACAATTTTAGACATTTCAAATGTTGTTATCATGATGCGGATGACATATATACAAGTTTTATACAATTTTAAGAAAAAGTTGACATGAGCATGAAGCATTTGTCACCATGGCAGAACGAAAGGGGGTGCCACGGCAACGACAACGGAAATGGTGCCACGGAACATGCAAAAGATGTGGGGTGATCTCGATAACCGGGGTAGTGGTACACGGCGACGGTAGTTGTACACGTCCGGAGAGGAACTTGTCGTATCCATGTAGCCGAACTTGGCGTATCCAAAGGGTACTTGGTGAAACCACGTAGTCGTACACGGGTCGTAGTCGACTGTAGTGGAACTTGACGCTTGCGTTACACGGGTCGGATGGTACTTGGCGTGATCCGGTCTCCGTGCTACTTGGCATCCGGAACGAAGGAACACAAAAGGCCTCGTTTTAGTGGTGAATCTCACAGTGAACAAGTGCATGCTACTGTGAGGCGGTCATGTCGTCTGGTAGGGAAAGGAAGCCGGCGAGGGTCGTTGTGCAAGGGGCCACAGGAGGGACGGAGGTGATAACCCACAAGTATAGGGGATCGCAAAAGTTTTCGAGGGTAGAGTATTCAACCCAAATTTATTGATTCGACACAAGGGGAGCCAAAGAATATTCTCAAGTATTAGCAGTTGAGTTGTTAATTCAACCACACCTGGATAACTTAGTATCTGCAGCAAAATATTTAGTAGCAAAGTAGTATGGAACTAACAGTAACGGTAGCAAAAGTAATATTTTTGGGTTTTGTAGTGATTGTAATAGTAGCAACGGAAAAGTAAATAAGCGGAGAACAATATGTGAAAAGCTCGTAGGCATTGGATCGATGATGGAGAATTATGCCGGATGCGGTTCATCATGTAACAGTCATAACATAGGGTGACACAGAACTAGCTCCAATTCATCAATGTAATGTAGGCATGTATTCCGAATATAGTCATACGTGCTTATGGAAAAAGAACTTGCATGACATCTTTTGTCCTACCCTCCCGTGGCAGCGGGGTCCTAGTAGAAACTAAGGGATATTAAGGCCTCCTTTTAGTAGAGTATCGGACCACAGCATTAACACATAGTGAATACATGAACTCCTCAAACTATGGTCATCACCGGGAGTGGTCCCGATTATTGTCACTTCGGGGTTGCCGGATCATAACACATAGTAGGTGACTATAGACTTGCAAGATAGGATCAAGAACTCACATATATTCATGAAAACATCATAGGTTCAGATCTGAAATCATGGCACTCGGGCCCTAGTGACAAGCATTAAGTATAGCAAAGTCATAGCAACATCAATCTCAGAACATAGTGGATACTAGGGATCAAACCCTAACAAAACTAACTCGATTACATGATAAATCTCATCCAACCCATCACCATCCAGCAAGCCTATGATGGAATTACTCACGCACGGCGGTGAGCATCATGAAATTGGTGATGGAGGATGGTTGATGATGACGATGGCGACGGATTCCCCTCTCCGGAGCCCTGAACGGACTCCAGATCAGCCCTCCCGAGAGAGTTTAGGGCTTGGCGGCGGCTCCGTATCGTAAAACGCGATGAATCCTTCTCTCTGATTTTTTTGTCCGCGAACACGAATATATGGAGTTGGAGTTGAGGTCGGTGGAGATCCAGGGGGCCCACGAGGCAGGGGGCGCGCCCCCCACCCTCGTGGAAAGGGTGTGGGCCCCCTGGCCTTGATTCTTTCGTCAGTATTTTTTATTATTTCCAAAAATAATCTCCGTGAAGTTTCAAGTCATTCTGAGAACTTTTGTTTCTGCACAAAGATAACACCATGGCAATTCTGCTGAAAACAGCGTCAGTCCGGGTTAGTTCCATTCAAATCATGCAAGTTAGAGTCCAAAACAAGTGCAAAAGTGTTTGGAAAAGTAGATACGACGGAGACGTATCAACTCCCCCAAGCTTAAACCTTTGCTTGTCCTAAAGCAATTCAGTTGATAAACTTAAAGTGATAAAGAAAAACTGTTACAAACTCTGTTTGCTCTTGTTGTTGTAAATATGTAAAGCCAGCATTCAAGTTTTCAGCAAAGATTATGAACTAACCATATTCACAATAACTCTTAGGTCTCATGTTTATTCATATCAATGGCATAATCAACTAGCGAACAATAATAATAAATCTCGGATGATAACACTTTCTCAAAACAATCATAATATGATATAACAAGATGGTATCTCGCTAGCCCTTTCTGAGATGCAGAGCACCTTTAAAGATCAAGGACTGACTAAACATTGTTATTCATGGTAAAAGAGATCCAATGATAGTCATACCCAATATAAATTAATAGTAATGGATGCAAATGACAGCGGTGCTCTCCAGCTGGTGCTTTTTAATAAGAGGGTGATGACTCAACATAAAAGTAAATAGATAGGCCCTTCGCAGAGGGAAGCAGGGATTTGTAGAGGTGCCAGAGCTCGATTTTGAAATATAGGTAAATAATATTTTGAGCGGCATACTTTCATTGTCAACATAACAACCAAGAGATGGCGATATGTTCCATGCTACACACATTATAGGCGGTTCCCAAACAGAATGGTAAAGTTTATACTCCCCCTCCACCAACAAGCATCAATCCATGGCTTGCTCGAAACAACGAGTGCCTCCAACTAACAACAGTCCTGGGGGAGTTTTGTTTGCAATTATTTTGATTTGATTTGCATAAAGCATGGGACTGGGCATCCCGGTGACCAGCCATTTTCTCGTGAGTGAGGAGCGGAGTCCACTCCTCTTGAGAACAACCCGCCTAACATGGAAGATACAGACAGACCTAGTTGATACATGAGCTATTCGAGCATACAAAACAGAATTTCATTTGAAGGTTTAGAGTTTGGCACATACAAATTTACTTGGAACGGCAGGTAGATACCGCATATAGGAAGGTATAGTGGACTCATATGGCATAACTTTGGGGTTTAAGGGATTGGATGCACAAGCAGTATTCCCACTTAGTACAAGTGAAGGCTAGAAAAAGACTGGGAAGCGACCAACTAGAGAGCGACAACAGTCATGAACATGCATTAAAATTAATGAACATTGAGTGCAAGCATGAGTAGGATATAATCCACCATGAACATAAATATCGTGAAGGCTATGTTGATGTGTTTCAACTACATGTGTGGACATGTGCCAAGTCAAGTCACTTAAATCATTCAAAGGAGGATGCCACCCCATCATACCACATCACAACCATTTTAATAGCATGTTGGCACGCAAGGTAAACCATTATAAACTCCTAGATAATTAAGCATGGCATAAGCAACTATAATCTCTAATTGTCATTGCAAACATGTTTATTTTTTTTGACTGGGAACTGTAGGGGAAACCCTCACAGCATATCAAAACTTTATGGATAAAAAGAGATACAGTACAAGTACAATGGGGGATTACAAGAGGTAATCAAAGTAAGCTAGGGGAAGAAGGAGAATTAACAAGTTAAAAGATACAGACTAATGGCCTCAAAGTGGCAGAAATGAAATCCAGCGGAGGAGATCATCTTTGTAGGCAGCTTTCACTCTATATTGCATTAAGCTGATGTCATGGATGAATGCAGTTCTCCATTTATTGAATCTAGCTCTCTCATGCCTGAAGACCTTAGCGTTCCTGATGATCCAAATATTCCAGCAAGCAATGAACACCACTTCGGTGAAGAAGGGCTTCTTAAAACTCCTGCTAGCATTAATAACCAAATGAGCCATGGAGTCACCAGATGACCAATCAATTTGCAGATAGTTCCAAACTCTGACACTAAAGTTGCAATTAAAGAACAGATTATCCCTTGTTTCTCTAGTCTATAAAGGACAAAGGACACAGTTTACTCCATCCTCCAAATGCCAATGCCTCCTATCCACCATGTCCTTGGTGTTCAACCTGTCCATAATAAGCATCTAGGCAAAAACTTTGATTTTCATTGTACAAGAGCACTTCCAGATCCAAGCTGTCAAAGGGTTGAAGGATGCTGATGCAAAAGTATGTGAGTAAAACAACTTTGGTGAGTATCCCTTGGCAGTGCCCTTCCAAAACCAAATATCCTAGGACCCAGGTTTTCTATTGAGGCCACCCAACATGGACTGGAGAATAGTCAGATCATCAAAAGCCTGGCTGGACAAAGGAAGGTGGAAGTGCTGGAACATATCCTGAGATCCCAAGAACTCATGAATAGTGATCCAGGGGTCCTTAACATAGGAATAGAGCCTGGGGAATCTGAGTTGAAGGCTAGACACCTGACCATCAAACTGCAAGTTATCTGACCACATGAGGGCAGTGTCCCCTGCATTAATCTGAACCCAAGCACACTCCCTAAAATGATGCATGACCTTGCAAATATCCTTCCACCAGAATGAGCCACAATCAGAAGTTCCCTGGGGGACCCTATTATGACAGTAGGTATCCCAAATTAAAGACACCCAAGGGAGATCATTTTTATTAAGGAAGTTATTCGCATGTTTGATCAGAAGTGCAATGTTCTGAGAACCAAGGTTAAGAATACCAAGACCTCCCCTTTTTTTGGCCTGCAAATAAGGTCCCACGCAGCTAGGGAGGGGGCAGGCTGACCCCTATTCCTCCTCCAGAGGCATTGTCTCTGGATTCTCTCTAATTGTTTAAGAATTCCAGCTGGGACAGCCAAACTGCAAAGGAAGAAAACTGCAAACATGTTTATTCATAATAGGCTGAATTAGGAACGATGAACTAATCATATTTACAAAAACAAGAGAGGTCGAGTTCATACCAGCTTCTCCCATCTCAATCAGTCCATCATAGATCGTCATAATTGCCTTTCACTTGCACGACTGAACGATGTGAATAATAATAATAATAGTGCACGTGCATTGGACTAAGCTGGAATCTGTGAGCATTCAATAAACAGGAGAAGACGAGGCAATATGGGCTCTTGGTTAAATGAACAATAATGCATATAAGAGCCACTTCAACAATTTTATTATGGTCTTCTCCTATCGACCCCCAAAGAAAAGAAAAGAAATAAAACTATTTACACGGGAAAGCTCCCAACAAGCAAAAGAAGAACAGGAAATATTTTTGGGTTTTCTTTTAATTACTATTACTACAGCAAGAAAGGTAAACTAGCTAAACGCTACAACTAAATTTTTTTTAGTTTTTCTTAAAGTTTTTCAAACACACAAGAAGAAAGCATAAAAAGAAAATAAACTAGCATGGATATTACAGTGAAAAAGTATGAGCACCGACAACTAGCATGAGTGTGTGAACATAAATGTAATGTCGGTGAGAAATACGTACTCCCCCAAGCTTAGGCCTTTGGCCTAAGTTGGTCTATTGCCACGGCTGGCCTGGCGATATCCAAAGTTATAGTTGGGGTCGTACTGAGATGCAGCGGCTATTTCATCGTGGGCTGCAGCTTGGAGGCGGGTTGCCTCCGTCCTCCTCTTGTACTCGTCCGCCTCCTCTCTGGTTATAAAATATCTCCCCTTTGCAAGATCAGCATTACGCACATATGTGTTAAATTCTTCCTTGATTCCTGCTCGATCCATGAACTCCTCTGAAGGCCATTCACAAGCCCGCACTTGAGCGTCCCTTGGTGGTTCATCGTCAGCATAGCGCATTGCGAGCCTGGGTCCTTGCTTCCTTGAAGGACCACCTTGGTACATTTTCCTAAACATATTTCTTCCTCTGAAAATTTTCTGAAAATTTTAGTAACTTCAAATAAAAGTGAACCAAACCCAACAAAATTGGTAGCAACTACTCCCACAAGTGCCTAGAAACTATATCATGCATTAGAACTACTTGGAACCATATAAATTCGACATGCAAGCTCAATCACCTAGGCAACACAAATTTGCAATGAATAAAGTACTAGAACAAAAATTAATTGGACCATTGGAGGAGTCACATACCAAGGAACAATCCCCCAAAGCAGTTTTGTGAGAGGTGCTTTGAGCAAGGAGATCGAAAATCGCAGCAAAATGAGCTAGAACTCGTGCTTGAGCTGGTTGGTGATTTTTTGGGAGGAAGGAGTGTGTGGGTGCAGGAATAAGTGGAGGGGAGCCACCATGGGCCCACGAGGCAGGGGGCATGCCCTGGACCCTCGTGGCCAGGTGCTTGCTCCCCCTGATGTGTTCTCAGTGCCAGATATTCTCAAATATTCCAAAAAAAATCATATTTCAATTTCGGGGCATTTGGAGAACTTTTATTTTCGAGGTATTTTTTATTGCACGGATAATTCAGAAAACAGACAGAAAATACTATTTTTGCTTTATTTAATCTAAATAACAGAAAGTAAAAGGAGGGTACTGAAGGTGTGCTTTCTAACTTCATCCATCTCATGCTCATCAAAAGGAATCCACTAACAAGGTTGATCAAGTCTTGTTAATAAACTCATTCCGCATAACATGGAACCGGAGAATTTCGAATAACACTATGTTACCTCAACAGGGATATGCACATCCCCAGTAATAAGAATATCATATCTCTTCTTGACAGTAGGAAGAGGAAATTTAAAAACCTCCAAAAATAATCGATGGAATTTTTCCAATAGAGTTGCTACTATGAACTTGAGGTTGTTTCCTCGGAAAGTGTACCGTATGCTCATTGCCATTAACATGAAAAGTGACATTGCCTTTGTTGCAATCAATAAGAGCCCCTGCAGTATTCAAAAAGGGTCTTCCAAGAATAATAGACATATTATCGTCCTTGGGAATATCAAGAATAACAAAGTCCGTTAAAATAGTAACGTTTGCAACTACAACAGGCACATCCTCACAAATACCGACAGGTATAGCAGTTGATTTATCAGCCATTTGCAAAGATATTTCAGTAGGTGTCAACTTATTCAAGTCAAGTCTAAGATATAAAGAGAGAGGCATAACACTAACATCGGCTCCAAGATCGCATAAAGCAGTTCTAACATAATTTATTTTAATGGAGCATGGTATAGTGGGTACTCCTGGATCTCCAAGTTTCTTAGGTATTCCACCCTTGAAAGTATAATTAGCAAGCATGCTGGAAATTTCAGCTTCCGATATCTTTCTTTTATTAGTAACAATTTCTTTCATATACTTAGCATAAGGATTCATTTTGAGCATATCAGTCAAACGCATAAGCAAGAAGATAGGTCTAATCATTTCAGCAAAGCGCTCAAAATCCTCATCATCCTTTTTCTTGGATGGTTTGGGAGGAAAAGGCATGGGTTTCTGAACCCATGGCTCTCTTTCCTTATCGTGCTTCCTAGCAACAAAGTCTCTGTTATCATATTGTTGATTCTTTGATTGTGGGTTATCAAGATCAATAGCAGGTTCAATTTCTACTTCATTGTCATTGCTAGGTTGAGCATCAACATGAACATTATCATTAACATTATCAGTAGGTTCATGTTCATCACCAGATTGTGTTTCAGCATCAAAAATAGAAATATCATTGGGATTCTTAGGTGTGTCAATAACAGGTTCACTAGTAGCATGCAAAGTCCTGTCATTTTTCTTTTTCTTCTTTTTAGAAGGACTAGGTGCATCAATATTATTTCTCTGAGAATCCTGCTCAATTCTCTTAGGATGGCCTTCAGGATACAGGGGTTCCCGAGTCATTCTACCAGTTCTAGTAGCCACTCTAACAGCAAAATCATTATTCTTACTATTCAATTCATTGAACAAATCATTCTGAGCTTTAAGTACTTGTTCTACTTGAGTGGTAACCATAGAAGCATGTTTACTAATGAGTTTAAGTTCACCTTTAACTCTAGACATATAATCACTCAAGTGTTCAATCATATAAGCATTACGTTTTAATTCTCTACCAAAATAAGCATTGAAGTTTTCTTGCTTAACCATAAAATCATCAAACTCATCTAAGCATTGGCTAGCAAATTTAGTGGGAGGGATTTCAGCTTTATCATATCTATAGAGAGAATTTACCTTTACTACCTGTGTCGGGTTATCAAGACCATGTGTTTCTTCAATAGGTGATGGATTAAAACCGTGTATTTATTCAACAGGTGGTAAATTAAGACCATGTATTTCTTCAACAGGAGGTAAATTCTTAACATCTTCAGCTTTTATACCTTTTTCTTTCATAGATTTCTTTGCCTCTTGCATATCTTTAGGACTGAGAAATAGAACACCCCTTTTCTTTGGAGTTGGCTTAGGAGTTGGTTCAGGAAGTGTCCAATTATTTTCATTTGTCAACATATTATTCAATAGAATTTCAGCTTCATCTGGTGTTCTTTCCCTGAAAATAGAACCAGCACAACTATCCAGGTGGTCTCTGGAAGCATCGGTTAGTCCATTATAAAAGATATCAAGTATTTCATTTTTCTTGAGAGGATGATCAGGCAAAGCATTAAGTAATTGGAGAAGCCTCTCCCAAGCTTGTGGGAGACTCTCTTCTTCAATTTGCACAAAATTATATATTTCCCTTAAGGCAGCTTGTTTCTTATGAGCAGGGAAATATTTAGCAGAGAAGTAATAAATCATATCCTGGGGACTACGCACACAGCCAGGATCAAGAGAATTAAACCAAGTTTTAGCATCACCCTTTAATGAGAACAGAAATATCTTAAGGATATAATAGTAGCGAGTTTTCTCATCATTAGTGAACAGGGTGGCTATATCATTTAATTTAGTAAGATATTCCACAACAGTTTCAGATTCATAGCCATAAAAAGGATCAAATTCAACCAAAGTAATTATATCAGGATCAACAGAGAATTCATAATCCTTATCAGTAACAAAGATAGGTGAAGTAGCATAAGTAGGATCATATTTCATTCTAGCATTCAAAGTTTTTTGTTTCAGCTTAGCTAATAATTTCTTAAGATCACTTCTATCATTGCAAGCAAGAAAGTCTCTAGCAGTTTCTTCATCCATAACATAACCCTCAGGCACAACAGGCAATTCATATCTAGGGGGAGAATCTTCATCATCACTTTCATCAATATTATCAGTTTCAGTAATTTCATTCTCTCTAGCCCTAGCAAGTTGTTCATCAAGAAATTCACCAAGTGGCACAGTAGTATCAAGCATAGAAGTAGTTTCATCATAAGTATCATGCATAGCAGAAGTGGCATCATCAATAACATGCGACATATCAGAATTAATAGTAGAAGCAGGTTTAGGTGTGGCAAGCTTACTCAAAATAGAAGGTGAATCAAGTGCAGAGCTAGATGGCAGTTCCTTACCTCCCCTCGTAGTTGAGGGATAAATTTTTGTTTTCGCTATTTCAAGTTCTTCATAGTGACCAACAGATATAAATCCCAAGTGACTCAAAGAATAGAGCTATGCTCCCCGGTAATGGCGCCAGAAAATAGTCTTGATAACCCACAAGTATAGGGGATCGCAACAGTTTTTGAGGGTAGAGTATTCAACCCAAATTTATTGATTCGACACAAGGGGAGCCAAAGAATATTCTCAAGTATTAGAGTTGAGTTTTCAATTCAACCACACCTGGATAACTTAGTATCTGCAGCAAAATATTTAGTAGCAAAGTAGTATGGAAGTAACAGTAACGGTAGCAAAAGTAATATTTTGGGTTTTGTAGTGATTGTAACAGTAGCAACGGAAAAGTAAATAAGTGGAGAACAATATGTGAAAAGCTCGTAGGCATTGGATCGGTGATGGAGAATTATGCCGGATGCGGTTCATCATGTAACAGTCATAACATAGGGTGACACAGAACTAGCTCCAATTCATCAATGTAATGCAGGCATGTATTCCGAATTAGTCATACGTGCTTATGGAAAAGAACTTGCATGACATCTTTTGTCCTACCCTCCCGTGGCAGCGGGGTCCTAGCGGAAACTAAGGGATATTAAGGCCTCCTTTTAGTAGAGTACCGGACCAAAGCATTAATACATAGTGAATACATGGACTCCTCAAACTATGGTCATCACCGGGAGTGGTCCCGATTATTGTCACTTCGGGGTTGCCAGATCATAACACATAGTAGGTGACTGTAGACTTGCAAGATAGGATCAAGAACTCACATATATTCATGAAAACATAATAGGTTCAGATCTGAAATCATGGCACTCGGGCCCTAGTGACAAGCATTAAGCATAGCAAAGTCATAGCAACATCAATCTCAGAACATAGTGGATACTAGGGATCAAACCCTAACAAAACTAACTCGATTACATGATAAATCTCATCCAACCCATCACCATCCAGCAAGCCTATGATGGAATTACTCACGCACGGCGATGAGAATCATGAAATTGGTGATGGAGGATGGTTGATGATGACGATGGCGACGGATTCCCCTCTCTGGAGCCCCTAACGGACTCCAGATCAGCCCTCCCGAGAGAGTTTAGGGCTTGGCGGCGGCTCTGTATCATAAAACGCGATGAATCCTTCTCTCTAATTTTTTTTCTCCCCGAACATGAATATATGGAGTTGGAGTTGAGGTCGGTGGAGATCCAGGGGGCTCACGAGGCAGGGGGCGCGCCCAGGGGTGCAGGCGCGGCCCCCACCCTCGTGGAAAGGGTGTGGGCCCCCTGTCCTTGATTCTTTTGCCAGTATTTTTTATTATTTCCAAAAATAATCTTCATGAAGTTTCAGGTCATTCCGAGAACTTTTGTTTTTGCACAAAGATAACACCATGGCAATTCTGCTGAAAACAGTGTCAGACCGGGTTAGTTCCATTCAAATCATGCAAGTTAGAGTCCAAAACAAGGGAAAAAGTGTTTGGAAAAGTAGATACGACGGAGACGTATCAGGAGGCTGTCGGTGTGGAACGACACCTACGGGATCACAAGAATCCCTACTACGGTTGCCGGGGCGCAGGGTTGCGAGGTGAGCAGGGCTAGTAGACAGCACAGGAATCGTTTACCCAGGTTCGGGCCGCGAGGATGCGTAAAAACCTAGTCCTGCTTTGGTGGGTGTATTTCTGAGAGTTCTTGAGCTCTCGAACTAGCTGTGGTCAGTGCGTGGTTCGAAAGAGCCGACCCCTCTCTAGTATGCCATGGGCCTCCTTTTATAGTTGAAAGGGGCTGCCACAGTGACACACAGGAGGTGGAAAGGCGTACAGTGCCCTGAGCTTATCGCTCGTATTACAGGACACGACGCATTTAATGCGTAGCTTAGGTGTCCCCTTGCTATATTGGGGACGGGGCGAGGCCCATCCCGTCCGTCGCTGCTCCTCCTCGCCTTGACACGTGCCCTAACCAGTGAGGTGCGTGGTGCCATGTAGGCAGCCAGGCAGCTGAGGTGGCGTGGTGGCGGAGCCTTCACGAAGATCTGCATGCCGCCATGCAGGCGCTCGATGAGTTGGCCTGGGAGCTGCATGTTGCCACGCAGGTGCCCGCCCAGCAGGTTGGGCTGGCAGCTGCATGTGAACGATGGTGGAAGCCTGTCCGGCGCAGGTTTGGCGGTGGCCCCGCTGGCGTCCTTGGCGAGGGCCTTGCCGGGTGGCCCAGCAAGGGTCTTGCCGTGGCATGTTGTTGTCCCCGGCAAGGACCTTGCCGAGGGTCTGGTGGCCTTCCTCGGCAGGGATCTTGCCGAGAATCGTCGTCTTCTAATCCTCATCTGATCTTGAATATGTCTTCACAAAGATCTGCATGCCACCACAGAGGTGCCTTCCTGACCTCTGGCCCCACGTTGATGATGGCGCTGGGGGTCATGGGCTCAAGGGTGGCTTGCTCTGTTGGTGCGGGGCGAGCTGTCCCGGCAAGGGTCTTGCCGGGGCCGCTGAAGCCGCTCGGCAAGGGTCTTGCCAGGGGAACCTGCTTCGTCCCTCTACTCTTTGTGGTCTTGGCCTTGGCATTGCTTTGATTGTCTTGGGCTTCGGTCTTACCTTGGCTCACCTCCCCTATTCTGCTTGGTGTGGTCGTGGGCGCGGCTCTAACTGCCCGTGCACAGGTAAAGGGGTACAAAAGTGTGCCCCTCTTTTTGTACACCGACAGGAGCCCCCGGGCCTGGGCCACACATAAGCGCGGCACGTTGTTGGGCCATGCCCAAAACGGTGCGCGGGCAGGTGGGCGGTTTTTACCGTGGTAAGACTCTTCGCGCGCTCCGCTTCCCACGACCCGCGCGCGCGGCGCTGTGTGGAGGGGCGTGCGTGACGTGGGCGGCATGCGTGGGGCGGTTTCCACACGCATGCATCACATCGCAGTAAATGGGCAGCGCGCCCCGCGGCTTCCCCATAAAAAGGGATAACCGCGGGCGCACTGTTCCATTTACCCTCCGCGCAACCCCAATCTCGGAGACCTCCGCCTGCCCCCCTCTTCTTCTTCAAGCTTCGTTCCTGCTTGCCGCCGTTGTGCCCCCGCCGCCCTCAGTCTTGCCCTCCTCCCCTAGCCATCATGGCGCCAAAATCCACCAAGGGCAAGGGAGTGGCTAAGGATGCCGGAGCCGCGGAGCCGCCGGAAAGTGCGCTGGTGGTGCAGCGGACGCAGTCCGCCTTCTTCCCCTCGACAGTCGATGTGCTCGAGCTTCGGGACTCCTTCAGGCCCTTGTGGGGAGTGAAGACGGGGGGAGAATTTGGGGCATCCGGCCACGCGTGTCATCCCCGCCGACTGCGCCGAGGCTGCCCCAAATCGGTACCCCTTCTTTGTTGATTATTGTTCTTGTGGGCTCTGTCCTCCCTTCTCCGACTTCTTCAGCGACATCATGCACACCTTCGGCTTTCGCCTCCTGGATTTTACTCCGAATGCGGTGGCGTGCATGGCCCTTTTCGCGCACCTCTGCGAAGGCTTTGCTGGGCTGCACCCCAACACGGTTCTCTTCCGCCATTACTTCTTCCCTCGGATCCAGATGGGAGGTGCCATCTCGGGGTGCATCGCCTGGATCCCAAAATCCAAGGGTGCGTACCCGGACGGCGCCATGAAGGAGAGGTGGGAAGAATGGCGGGGCCGGTGGTGCTGGATCAAAGAGAAGGACCCGCCGGCGTTCTACAGAGTTCGCCGGGCGCCGCCGGTTCACGGAAGCGATTAGAGCGACATCGATGCCGACGACGGAAAGCTCACGGTTGCCACCACCAGGATTCTCCGGCTTACCCAGGCCGGGCTCACCCTTGATATGGTCGGGGCGGACTTCATCCGTCGCCGGATCGCTCCTCTGCATAACAAGGGGAGGCCAGCCTGGCTCTTCACGAACCCCGCCGACATCATGCGGCTCCGCCCTGGCCTCAACCACAATTTCACAGTGATGGGACACGCCCATTTCTGCCAGGGGATCTTCCAGCTCGACGTGGGCCGCGACGGCGAGGATGAGCGGACCGGCAAGGTCGCGAGGGCCGACGCGAAAGCCGGCAAGGTCCTTAAGGGGCCTCTGTTCAAGCTGCCGACGGGGGTGGTCCCGTTGTGCAATACCTCGCGTCGGTCCGAGATCATTGCCATGATGCCGGACTGCAACGCGCATGGCCCCGACCCGAGCTGGAAGGAGCCGGAGGACGCCGAAGTGCAGCAGTTCTTTGACACCCTGCATGAGGGGTATGTCAACACCGACGCCGAGCGGCTGCTTCTCCAGGACACCACCCAGGCGGAGCTGGACTACATCGCCACCAGGGCGAAGGAGGCACAACTTGCCAGGGAGGCCGGAAGCACCGGCAGTGTGGAGGACAAGGCCGTGACAGCCGCGGAGGAGGAGGAGCTCGCCCGGTGGGCGGCGGCCGCCGGGGGAGCCAGCAGCGCCGGCACCGAGGCTCCTCTGGTTGAAGATGCGACCGGTGAGTCGTCGTCGGAGGAGGTCGAGACCACAGGCCCGACACCGGCTGTGGGGAGAGGGCGAGTCCTACGGCGGGCCAGTTCCGGCGAGCCGGTCCGGCCTGGCAGGGCTGCGCGGTCACAGCTGACCTTGGAGGGGTCCGGGCGCCACACGAGGGCCGCGGCGGCGAAGAAGCCGGCGAAGGTTGCGGTGAGGAAGAAGACGACCATCCCTTCTCCGTCCACGCGTGTCCGGACTCCACCTCCTTCTCCTCCTCCGGCGGACGTCGACACGGGGGTCACTTTTGATTATGGATCCCTCAGCCCGAGGAGGAAGAGGAAAACAACAGAGGAGGAGGCGGACGACGAGTAAGTATCTGGTTCTTTTCCATTATCTCTGCCTCCTCAACCTGCGTTGCTCGTCTTAACTTGCCTTCATGTTTGCAGGGATGTGGAGACGCTGGCCTAGAGGGTGAAGAGGGCCAAGGTCTTGGCGGGTGGCCAGCCCCCAGTTGGTACTTCGGGGCGCCATTGGTGGTGTTGAGCAGCCCGGACAGCAGCCCCCGGCAGAGCCCCCAGCGTAAGTTCATCACTCTTCCCCCTGTCGACATGTGTTTGGGGAACGACACTTTTGGCGCTGACCTTGCCAGGTATGCAGGAGGAGAGCAGCAGCAGGAGGAGCCACAGAGGGCTACTCCCAACACGCCGCCCCCGTCGACCACGCCGCCCCGAGGGGCATCCCCGGCAAGGGCGCCAGGCACCGGGCCCACGCACATGGAGGAGGAGGAGGACTTGGGCGTCGGCGGCTTTGCCCTGACGCCAAATGTTGGCGGGGAGGGGACTTCCGTTTCCCAGCCAGGTACTGGCATAGGTAAATCGTTCGCCGTTCATCCCTGCTTCCTTTTCCTTCTGGCCCTTGGTCCTGGCCTTGCCTCACCCCCTTTTTGGCGTCCAGATTCCTCCTCGGTGAACCTAGAGGATGCGGACGCCGTCATCGAGGGCGTCGCCAAGGCTGCCGAGGCAGACGCCGAGAAGATCGCCGCCGAGGAGGCCGCCGGGGGCGCTGCCGAGGAGGCCGGCAAGGGGCCTGCCGAAGGGGCCGGCGGGGCCGCCGCCGAGGAGGAGCAGGAGGTGGCTGGCGACCAGCCTTCCTCTTCTGCTGCTTCCGACTCCGGCAAGTACCTGAGGGTGAGCGACAACTTGTTCGTCCACCTTCCCGGCGCGTCGAGCACCAGGACACCCGTGGAGGGGGAGGGGTTCGACGACGAAGTGCTTGCCGCTGTTAGGCTCGAAATCATCGACGAGCCGATCGTTGGCGGCGACGGTTCGCAGGAAGAGCGGCTCCTCCACGCCATGGGCGCCAGCTTCTGGAAGCTCCAGGCGCTCCACCGCGCCCGTCTGGACAAAGCCAAGTCCAGGACGGCGGTGGTGGAGAAGGAGGAGGCGGACCTCCAGGAGCGCATTGCCGAGACGCAAGACTGGTTCCGTGAGGCCCACGAGGAGCTCAAGGCCGCTCAGGGCAAGCTGGCCAAGCGCGACGTGGAGCTCACCATGAAGCTCGCCGACGTCGAGAAAGCTCAAGAGACGGCGAGGAACTTGGTCGCGGCCGCCGAAGCTGCCCGGACCCAGCACGAGGCCGCGCTGAACTCCCAGGAGGAGGACCTCGCTGCGCGCGAGGGAAAGCTTGCCGCCATGCTTCACGACAAGGAAGCAGAGGTGGAGAAGCTTGTCTTGCAGCAGACCAGTGAGCTGGAGCAGAGGCACGAAGAGGCAATCAACGCCCAAGCCCAGGTCTATGCCGGCAAGGTGGAGGAGCTGGAGGCGGAGCACGACGAGCTGAAGGAGCAGGCCCTGAAGCTGTCCCAGGAGAAGGACAAGCTCAACAGTGCCCTGACAGAGGCGCAGGGCGTGGTCGTCAGCAAGGCTGGGGAGCTCTCCGAGGCCAACAACTCCATCAAGGACCTCAAGCTGAAGCTGGAGGGCCTCGAGAAGGTGCTGGAGGAGGCCAAGACCCGAGAGGGGACCCTGGCCATGGAGCTGGAGGCCGAGAAGCAGTTGCGGGAGAACGAGGGCCTCAACTTCGCGAATCACGTGGCGGGCGAGAACCGTTAGCTCGATTGCCTCGCCATTGTCGCCAACCAGGCCGCCGCGCAGCTGGCCAACATGGGGATGCCGGATGTGAGGTACGTCCCGGAGCGGAGCGTGAGCGCCAATTGCAGCCTGACCATGTTCTTCGAAAAGGTCGTCGGTGCTCTGGAGCGGCTCCACGCCAACCGGGCGGCCTCACTAGCCGACGAGTCCCGGAGGTTTTGCCAGGGAGCCATGACCAAGGTTCTCACCAAGGTGGCGCACTGGTACCCCGACCTTGACTTTGATGCTGCGCTGGAGAGCTTGCCGGAGGGTACTGACCTCGCACCGTTCATGGAGCGCATCAAGCCCATCATCAGCCGAGTCGGCGGAAATCAGAGGGTGGAGGGCCAGCGCCGGGATTAGGCATCCCATTCTTTATCGCCGCTGCAGGTTCACAACCAAGACAATTGCTATCTCTAGTTAGAACCGCAGCAACAATTTGATGTAATATAACTCTACAGCACTTTTGGTAGCATGCATGTTATTTTCTTGTTCGATTTTTCCTTGTATGTCCGCCCTACGTAACTGGGTAGGCTTTGCCGGTGCGTAAACCCAGGGCGGCGTCTTGGGGACGGATCCCCATTGGCCTGCCGGGTGTGCTTGCTGCCGGGCAAACCACCTTACCGCCCTTAGCGCGGCCACCCGTACTGTCGAGTTTGACTCGAGTCAGAGTCAGGAGCGTTGCCAGGTGTGGAAGGCTACCCCGCCACTCTCGACGCGGCCACTTTGAGCTGTTGAGCGGACTTGAAACAGAACAAGGGTGTTGCCAATTGCGGGGGGGCCCTTTGTGTGCAGGTTTCCCATACATAGGCAAGATCCTCGAGCACGATAACCTTAAGTGTAAAAGGAAATAACCCAAGGCTCTGAATGACTTAGCTTTTCTGTTGCCGAGCCAGCGTCGTTCCTCCAGCCGCCTTCTTCTCAGAAACCGAAAGCGATGAAGAACTACAAGGCTAACTACTAGACCAGATTCTCACAATTGCGCCCCCTACCTGGCGCGCCAAAGATGTTGGTGTGGAACGACACCTATGGGATCACAAGAATCCCTACTACGGTTGCTGGGGCGCAGGGTTGCGAGGAGAGCAGGGCTAGTAGACAGCACAGGAATCGTTTACCCAGGTTCGGGCCGCGAGGATGCGGAAAACCCTAGTCTTGCTTTGGTGGGTGTATTTCTGAGAGTTCTTGAGCTCTCGAACTAGCTGTGGTCAGTGCGTGGTTCGAAAGAGCCGACCCCTCTCCAGTATGCCATGGGCCTCCTTTTATAGTTGAAACGGGCTGCCACAGTGACACACAGGAGGTGGAAAGGCGTACAGTGCCCTGAGCTTATCGCTCGTATTACAGGACAAGACGCATTTAATGCGTAGCTTAGGTGTCCCCTTGCTTTATTGGAGACGGGGGCGAGGCCCATCCCGTCCGTCGCCGCTCCTCCTCGCCTTGACACGCGCCCTGGCCAGTGAGGTGCGTGGTGCCATGTAGGCAGCCAGGCAGTTGAGGTGGCGCGGTGGCGGAGCCTTCACGAAGATCTGCGTGCCGCCACGCAGGCGCTTGATGAGTTGGCCTGGGAGCTGCATGTTGCCACGCAGGTGCCCGCCCAGCTGGTTGGGCTGGCAGCTGCATGTGAACGGTGGTGGAAGCCTGTCCGGCGCAGGTTTGGCGGTGGCCCCGCTGGCGTCCTTGGCGAGGGCCTTGCCGGGTGGCCCGGCAAGGGTCTTGCCCTGGCGTGCTGTTGTCCCCGGCAAGGACCTTGCCGGGGGTCTGGTGGCCTTCCTCCGCAGGGATCTTGCCGAGAATCGTCATCTTCTAATCCTCATCTGATCTTGAATATGTCTTCACAAAGATCTGCATGCCACCACAGAGGTGCCTTCCCGAGCCCTGGCCCCACGTTGATGATGGCGCTGGGGGTCGTGGGCTCAAGGGTGGCTCGCTCTGTTGGTGTGGGGCTAGCTGTCCCGGCAAGGGTCTTGCCGGGGCCGCTGAGGCCGCCCGGCAAGGGTCTTGCCGGGGGAACCTGCTTCGTCCCTCTGCTCTTTGTGGTCTTGGCCTTGTCGTTGCTTTGATTGTCTTGGGCT
The DNA here is from genome assembly GCF_018294505.1 of Triticum aestivum. Lineage (NCBI taxonomy): Eukaryota > Viridiplantae > Streptophyta > Magnoliopsida > Poales > Poaceae > Triticum > Triticum aestivum. Next base: position 322,207,086 of record NC_057814.1, on the reverse strand, counting down.
TCGGTCCTACCTTGGCTCACCTCCCCTGTTCTGCTTGGTGTGGTCATGGGCGCGGCTCTGACTGCCCGTGCACAGGTAAAGGGGTAGAAAAGCGTGCCCCTCTTTTTGTACACCGACAGAGGCCATGAAGGTGGACACAGGAGGTGGCTGTCGGCACCACAATCGGCCGGAGCATGGCCTTGGAGCTGCTCGGGCACGGTCCGATGGGGCGCAAACGAGGCGGAGGGGAGGCACATGTAGGCGGCTGAGGCGAGGGCAGCCATGGCATCGGCAGGGGCCGGCGGGAGGTGCGGCAGCGGGCATAGCAGCAGCTACAGCGAGGCAGCAGTGCCATGGTGAGCTCACAATGGTGAAGGGGAAGAGCCGTGCGAGGGAGGAGGTCAAGGCTGGCGACGCAGCAGGAGAGGAAGGCGGCGGCAGAGCTCGAGCGGCTTGGCCCTCCGGTAAGGCGGGGAGGCGAGGGCGGCCGGAGTTACGAGCGTTGGAGGCGAGGCCGGTCGATGCTGTCCGGCCGGGGACGAAGCCGGAGAAGCAAGGGAGGAGCTGGGAAGCAGCGGCTGCAGCAGGAGCTGGGGTCAGGTTGGCCATGGCGAATCGAGCGCGAGGAGCTCTCGCTCCTCTCTGTGTGCGTGTGTGGTGGCGGAAGGAGGATGGAGGGGATCAAGGAAGGAAAGCCAGCGAGCAGGGGGATAAGAGGAGATCGGGCAGACCTCTTGGGTCGGCTAGGTCAGGCCGCAGGTGGACCTTAAGCGGGTTGCGGTTATGCACCGCTCCCCTCTCTCTTTATATTCTCTTTTTAGAAAATAGGTAGAGACCAAATAGAATCAAGAGAAGAGGCCATGGGGAAGAATAAAACGGTGGGATATTTTGTAAGGCTTTAGGAAATACTTCCAACCCAACAAAAGTGGTTCAAGCAAAAATAGGGGAAGTTAAATCCAAAATTATTTAACTTGCACCAAAGGAGTTTGAATGGAATCTAGGATTTATGAGTGTCCAAAAATGTTGAGAATTTAGACAGAGCCTCGATAAATGGGAAAAAGAATTATAGAGAAAGTTTGGAGAACAACCATGAAGCAAAAGGCATGAGAATTAAATTGCAAGTGGGTTGCGGTTAATTCCAAACTAATGGAATATTTATTATAGCTCCCTAAATATCGATAGGATATGTTATAAAGAGAAATCACCATGTGAATTCCCTTGATTTAAATGAATCAAGGATCCATGCAATTTATTTATGCGAGTTTAAGTTGGGTTGCAAAAAAGGCATGAAGGCATGATGTAATGCAAATGATGCTATGACGAATGCAACAAACAAATAAAACACACGACGACGACGAAATAACTGGAAGGCTTCTGGAGCGTCGGTCTCGGGTCATCACAACTCTCCTCCACTTACAAGAGATCTCGCCCCGAGATCTTAGGAACGAAACAGATGACGAGGAAAAGGTATAACTAAGTTGCTTCTAGACAAACGAGTGAAACCAAAGAACCTTGGAAGGTTGAAAACTTGAAAGAAAGAACACAACAGAGTTGAACGAAATTGAAAACACTCCATTAAGAAAGAGGTACAAGGGATACGACGAGAACCAAGAGCTTAAGGGACAAGATAAACTTTGAAGCCACTCCAGTTAAAACGAGATAGAGAAGGAATAAGAACAAAAGATTTTGGATGGCACTCCAGCCGAAAAGCGAAGGAATAGAATATGAACTTAACAAGATGAAAGCTAATTGACGAGAGCAACAACATAATGCCTCCGGAACAAATGAAAGAATGGAATGAAAAGAACAGAGAAGACAACAACATCTTCTACCGCAAATGAATTTGAAAGAGCATCCTTGCAAGAAGGATTGAACGGAGTTGTTGGAAAATCAACAACGAAAAGAACAAGCTTGTTGTGGGCTTATGTAAAACATCTCAAAATTATGGGGTGACAATCAGCTACTAATGGAAATAGTTGATTGGATTGATATTATCGGAGAAACGACACCTACGGGATCCCGTGGATCCCTTCTATGGTTTGGCAGGGAAGAGGGGTGCACAAAGAGCAGATCTAACGATCAACACTATGGATTTTTACCCAGGTTCGGGCCGTTGGGAAGCGTAAAACACTAGTCCTGCTTTGAGTGTATATTCAATGTTCTTGAGCTTCGGCCAGCTGCTACGCATGCAAACTGGGCCGAGAGATTCCAAAGTCTGAAATCCTCCTCCAGTATGCCTTGGGTCTCCTTTTATATGTCTAAAGGGGTTGCCACAGTGGCACACAGGAGGTGTAAAGTAGCGATGCTTATCACTGACGTCTGCGGACAAACGCATTAAATGCGCTGGTTACGTGCCCCTAACTTTATCGGGGACGGAAATGGAGCCCGTCCCGTCCGTGGCCGCCTCTCCCCGTCTTGACATGCATCCATGCTGACGAGGCATGCAATGCCTGGCTGGCTGGCTAGTCGCTGCGCTGGAGCGGTGGCTGGATCTTCATGAAGATATGCATGCCACCACCCAGGTGCTTGCCAGGCTGGCAGGTCGGTTGCTGTGCGGGAGCGGTGGCAGGGTGGCAGAGCCTTGCCGTGGCCTCGCAAATGTCCCCGGCAAGGATCTTGCCGGGGCCTCTCCCGTGTTCCCGGCAAGGGTCTTGTCAAGAACTTTGTCTTCTGGTTCCTCACAAAGATCTGCATGCCACCAGTCTTCACAAAGATCTGCATGCCACTACGCATGAGCCCCTGGGCCTTGGTCTTGACATTGTCGATGGTGTCGGAGCTCTCAACCTCAAGGGTGGTGTTCTTGTTAATGCTTCGCAAGCCGCCCCGGCAAGGATCTTGTCGGGGCTTGATGTCTACTACGCAACTTTATTCTTGTAGACACGTGTTGGGCCTCCAAGCGTAGAGTTTTGTAGGACAGTAGCAATTTTCCCTCAAGTGGATGACCTAAGGTTTATCAATCCGTGACTGGCGTAGTATCAAGATGGTCTCTCTCTAATGACCCTGCAACCAAATACAAGAAATCTCTTGTGTCCCCAACACACCCAATACAATGGCAAATTGTATAGGTGCACTAGTTCGGCGAAGAGATGGTGATAAAATTGTAATATGGATGGTGGAAATATATTTTTATAATCTGAATAAATAAAAACAGCAAGGTAACAAATAGTAAACGGGCACAAAAACGGTATTGCAATGCTTGAAAATGAGGCCTAGGGTCCGTACTTTTGCTAGTGCAATCTCCCAACAATGCTAATATAATCGGATCATATAACCATCCCTCAACGTGCAACGAAGAATCACTCTGAAGTTCCTATCTAGCGGAGAACATAAGAATAAATTGTTTATAGGGTACGAAACCACATCGAAGCTATTCTTTCCATTTGATCTATTCAAGAGTCCGTACTAAAATAACACAAAGATATTCTTTTCGTTTGATCTATCCTAGAGTTCGTACTAAAATAACACCAAAGCAAATTCATATTCATAATACTCAATCTAACACAAAGAACTTCAAAGAGTGCCCCAAGAGTTCTACCGGAGAAACAAAGACAAGAACGTGCATCAACCCCTATGCATAGATTACCCCAATGTCACCTCGGGAATCCGCGAGTTGAGTGCCAAAACATATATCAAGTGAATCAATACGATACCCCATTGTCACCACGAGTATTCAATTGCAAGACATATATCAAGTGTTATCAAATCCATAAAAGTATTCAATCTGATAACAACGAAATCACAAAGGGAAAGCTCAATTCATCACAGCAAGAGAGAGAGAGGGGAAAACACCATATGATCCGACTATATTAACAAAGCCCGCGATAATCAAGATCGTGACATCTCAAGAACACGAGAGAGAGAGAGAGAGATTAAAAACATAGCTACTGGTACAAACCCTCAGCCCCGAGGGTGGACTACTCCCTCCTCATCATGGTGGCCGCCGGGATGATGAAGATGGCCACCGGTGATGATTCCCCCCTCCCGCAGGGTGCCGAAAAGGGTCTAGATTGGTTTTAGGTGGCTACAGAGCCTTGCGGCGGCGGAACTTCTGATCTAGGTTCACCCCGAAGGGTTTTGAAATATCTATGAATTAATAGGGTAAAGAGGGGGTGCGGGAGGCCACCGAGGTGGGCACAACCCACCTGGGCGCGCCTGGGCCCCCAGGCGCCCCCTGGTGGGTTGTGCCCTCCTCGGGGCACCCCCTAGGTGCTGCTCTGGCCCATCTTGGGTGTTCTGGTCCATAAAAATCTCCAAGAAGTTTCGCGGTGTTTGGACTCCGTTTGATATTGATTTCTTGCGATGTAAAAAACAAGCAAAAAATAGCAACTGGCACTGGGTCAATAGGTTAGTCCCAAAAATGATATAAAGTTGAAATACAATGATTGTAAAACATCCAAGAATGATAATAAAACAACATGAACACTTCATAAATTATAGATAGTTGGATACGTATCAACATCCCCAAGTTTAATTCCTACTCGTCCTCGAGTAGGTAAACGATAAAAGAAATAATTTATGAAGTGTGAATGCTAGCAAAGTGCACAAGTTTGATCAATGACAATTTCAATCACTTTTCCTAGCATCATAACAGCAATTCTTTCTTATAAAACTTCTCATGTTATAGTAGCAACCAATTCACATGTTAAGGTTCAAACAATGAATTCTCTTGAAACTCAACAACTTATGTTCTTAGGCACCAAGCAATTGCAATTCAACTTATTCAATAGAGTTTAAGTAAGAGCTCCACATACTCAACCATAATATAGTCTTCTATGATTGCTAACACTCACCGCATACACATGAGCAAAACGTTTCAACCGGACACATAGAAAGAAAGGGGCTTATTGTTTTGCCTCCCAACGTATTCACCTCAAGGGTGATGTCAACAATAATAACTCATGCTACCCATATTCAACTTGATATATGTGCCTAGATCTTTCCTCACCACATGATGCTTGCCAAAAGAGAAAAATAAAAAGGAATAGAGAGAAAAACTTTGACTCTTTGCATAAAAGTAAATACTGAAAAGTAAAAGATAGGCCCTTCGCAGAGGGAAGCAGAGGTTGCCATGCGCTTATTTGTTTGTATGCTCAACCCCTGAGTGCAAAAGAATGTCATGTTATATTGCCCCTTATGATAGCAACCTTTATTATGCAGTTTTTCGCTTTTATTCTTTGCCATCACAAGTTCGTACAACGCTCAATTTTCTCTTACACTAAATGATTTAACACTTTTAGAAAAAAAAATTATTTCCTTATTGCACCGATGATAACTTACTTGAAGGATCTTGCTCAATCCTTAGGTAGGTATGGTGGACTCTTGAAAATAAGATTTGGGTTTAAGGTGTTTTGGATGCACAAGTAGTATCTCTACTTGGTGCGGAATTTTTGGCTAGCAAAGATGGGGGGCAAGCACCACATGTTGAAGGATCTATGACAATATAACTTCTATGTGAATATGAACAAACATAAATCATTACGTTGTCTTCCTTGTCCAACTTAAAAAAAATTGGCATATAATATTTTGATGGGGGCTCACAATCACAAAAGATTTCCAAGATAGCATATTTGCATGTGAAAGTTCTCTTCCTTATACTAATTATTCGTGAATTGCTTGTATGACCAAAATTGTGATTGTCAAGCCTCAAAAGATTTCACTTTCTAAACCCAATATGAAGCTGCCACTAGGCATGATATGATTTCAACTTCATGGCATTCAATTTATTCAACAATTTACTCGTAGGATATAAGTGAAGCACAAGAGCAATTCCAAATAAAAGAGCTTCTTTGACGGGGTGTGAATGCCGCTTACTTAACCTCCTTGGCAACTATTTGAGGACTCTATTTTATTTAAAAACTTTCAGATCTAAGTATTTAATTAAAACAGCAAGTAAAACAAAACAAAATGATTTCAAGGATAGCACACATCATGTGAAGAAGCAAAAACTTAGGCTCAACCAATACTAACTGATAATTGTTGAAGAAGAAAGGTGGGATGCCTACCGGGGCATCCCCAAGCTTAGATGCTTGAGACTTCTTGAAATATTATCTTGGGGTGCCCTGGGCATCCCCAAGCTTGAGCTTTTGTGTCTCCTTAATTCCTCTCATATCACGGTTTTCCTAAATCTCAAAAGCTTCATCCACACAAAACTCAACAAGAACTCATGAGATAAGTTAGACTAAATTATTATTCAACATTGCATTCTAAATGCCTCTGCATATTTAATACTCCTATCTTCAAATAGAATCATTAAATTAAACAAGCAAACATATGCAAATAATGCAAACATAATAGCAATATGCCAAAACAGTATAGTCTATAAAGAATGCAAGAGTATCAATACTTATTCAACTAAAAAAATTATGGAATTCTACCACACTGTAGAAAATTTATCATAGCTTATTATGCAAAACAAATTCAACATTTTATCACATTCTGACTTTTCTAGGGAATTTTTGCAACAGCGGTAAACTTTCTGTTTTCAAACAGCAACATGTACACTTGCAAAATAAGCATGGCAAAGGCTATCGATGCCACTTTCATTGAAATAAAATATGCAAAAAATTATTCTAAATAACAGCAAGAAAATCCTAACAAAAAAATTGACGCTCCAAGCAAAACACAAATCATGTGACGAATGAAAACATAGCTCCAAGTGAGGTTACCGATAGTGTTGGAGACGAAAGAGGGGATGCCTTCCGGGGCATCCCCAAGCTTAAGTTGCTTGGATATTCCTTGGATATTAACTTGAGGTGCCTTGGGCATCCCCAAGCTTAGGGTCTTGTCACTCCTTATTCTCCTCATATCAATATCTCACCCAAAACTTGAAAACTTCAATCACACAAAACTTAACGGAACTTCGTGAGATGGGTTAGTATGATAAAGACAAACCATTCACTTTGGTATTGTCAAGGACAAGATTCATAATTTTTTCCACACAATTACTACTTTAGCATGTCATTTCCACAATTTATATTGAGCAATATAAGCCATAGAAACTAGAAAACAAGCAAACTATGCATTGAAAACAGAATCTGTCAAAAACAGAACAGTCTGTAGTAATCTGGATAACTACCATACTTCTGCTACTCCAAAAAATATGAAAAACTTAGCAACACATGTGCAATTTGTATATTAAACTTCTACAAAAAGAATTAACTCAAAAGCACTCTTCTTTTAAAAACGATAATTATTTTCGTGAGCGCAAAATTTTCTGTTTTTCAGCAAGATCAAATCAACTATCACCCAACATGATCTCAAAGGCTTTACTTGGCACTTTATTGAAACAGAAGCAATAAAACATGATGAATACAGTAGAATAATCATGTGAAAACACAAAAACAGTAATTAAAAGTGTTGGGTTGTCTCCCAACAAACGCTTTTCTTTAATGCCTTTTAGCTAGGCATGATGAGTTCAATGATAACCGCGTAAAGGATAAGAATTGAAACATAAACAGAGCATCATGAAGCATATGACAAACACATTTAAGCCTAACCAACTTCCTATGCATAGGTATTTTGTGAGCAAACAACTTATGGGAACAATAATCAACTAGCATAGGAAGGCAAAACATGCATAACTTAAGATTTTCAACACATAGAGAGGAAACTTTATATTATTGCAATTCCTACAAGTATAAGTTCCTCCCTCATAATAATTTTCAGTAGCATCATGAATGAATTCAACAATATAACTATCACATAAAGCATTCTTTTCATGATGCATAAGCTTACAAATTTTCTCACTCTCCACATAAGCAAATTTATTCTCATGAATAGTAGTGGGAGCAAACTCAACAAAATAACTATCATGGAATTCAAAATTAAAATCATGATGAAAAGTTTCATGGTTATCATTATTCAATATAGCATACATGTCATCACCATAATCATCATAAATAGGAGGCATGCTTTCATCATAATAAATTTTCTCATCAAAACTTGGGGGAGTAAAAATATCATCTTCATCAAATATAGCATCCCCAAGCTTGTAGCTTTGCATATCATTAGCATCATGGATATTCAAAGAATTCATACTAACAACATTGCACATGCTCATCATTTAAATATTTTGTGCCAAACATTTTATTGACTTCTTCTTCTAACAATTGAGCACAATTTTCCGATCCATTATTTTCAAGAAAGATATTATAAAGATGATCAAAAATATGATGCAACCTCAATTCCATTTTTTATGTAGTTTTCTTTTATAAACCAAACTAGTGATAAAACAAGAAACTAAAAGATTCAATTGCAAGATCTAAAGATATACCTTCATGCACTCACCTCCCCGGCAACGGCGCCAGAAAAGAGCTTGATGCCTACTACGCAACTTTATTCTTGTAGACACGTGTTGGGCCTCCAAGCGCAGAGTTTTGTAGGACAGTAGCAATTTTCCCTCAAGTGGATGACCTAAGGTTTATCAACCCGTGAGAGGTGTAGGATGAAGATGGTCTCTCTCAAACGACCCCGCAACCAAATACAAGAAATCTCTTGTGTCCCCAACACACCCAATACAATGGCAAATTGTATAGGTGCACTAGTTCGGCGAAGAGATGGTGATAAAATTGTAATATGGATGGTGGAAATATATTTTTATAATCTGAATAAATAAAAACAGAAAGGTAGCAAATAGTAAACGGTCACAAAAACGGTATTGCAATGCTTGAAAATGAGGCATAGGGTTCGTACTTTCGCTAGCGCAATCTCCCAACAATGCTAATATAACCGGATCATATAACCATCCATCAACATGCAACGAAGAATCACTCCGAAGTTCCTATCTAGCGGAGAACATAAGAGTAAATTGTTTGTAGGGTACGAAACCACCTCAAAGCTATTCTTTCCGTTCGATCTATGCAAGAGTCCGTACTAAAATAACACAAAGCTATTCTTTCCATTTGATCTATCCTAGAGTTCGTACTAAAATAACACCAAAGAAAATTCATATTCATAATACTCAATCCAACACAAAGAACTTCAAAGAGTGCCCCAAGATTTTTATCGGAGAAACAAAGACAAGAACGTGCATCAACCCCTATGCATAGATTACCCCAATGTCACCTCGGGAATCCGCGAGTTGAGTGCCAAAACATATGTCAAGTGAATCAATACGATACCCCATTGTCACCACAAGTATTCAAGTGCAAGACATATATCAAAGTGTTCTCAAATCCATAAAAGTATTCAATCCGATAACAACGAAATCTCAAAGGGAAAACTCAACTCATCACAGCAAGATAGAGAGGGGAAAACACATATGATCCGACTATATTAACAAAGCCCGCGATAATCAAGATCGTGACATCTCAAGAACACAAGAGAGAGAGAGAGAGAGATTAAACACATAGCTACTGGTACAAACCCTCAGCCCCGAGGGTGGACTACTCCCTCCTCATCATGGTGGCCGTCGGGATGATGAAGATGGCTATCGGTGATGATTCCCCCCTCCGGCAGGGTGACGGAAAGGGTCTAGATTGGTTTTTGGTGGCTACAGAGCCTTGCGGCGGCGGAACTTCTGATCTAGGTTCACCCTGAAGGGTTTTGGAATATTTGTGAATTTATAGGGTAAAGAGGGGGTGCGGGAGGCCACCAAGGTGGGCACAACCCACCTGGGCGCGCCCTGGTGGGTTGTGCCCCCCTCGGGGCACCCCCCAGGTGCTGCTCTGGCCCATCTTGGGTGTTCTGGTCCATAAAGAATCTCCAAGAAGTTTCGCGGTGTTTGGACTCCGTTTGATATTGATTTCCTTCGATGTGAAAAACAAGCAAAAAACAACAACTGGCACTGGGCACTGGGTCAATAGGTTAGTCCCAAAAATGATATAAAGTTGCTATAAATGATTGTAAAACATCCAAGAATGATAATAAAACAGCATGAACACTTCATAAATTATAGATACGTTGGAGACGTATCAAGGCTTTGCGAGCCGCCCCGGCAAGGATCTCGCCGGGGGTTCGGCTTGTCTTCTGTTCTCTGGTTACTGGCTTGGATGTCGTCCTCGTCGTCTTGTATTTTGTCCCCAGCTACCCCCATCAAGCCCCGCCACGGGTGCGGATGCAACTTCCCGTGCACAAGTAAGGGGTACCAAATGGCCCAAGCTTTAGTACATCGACAGGAGCCCCCGGGCCTGGGCCACACACGAGTGCTAAGCGTCGTTGGGCCAGGCCCAAATAGTGCACGGGCACGCGTGGCAGGGGATAACTGCCGTAATCTTCTCGTCTCCTGCGCTTCCCCACGATCCGCATTGAGTGCGCGACGTGGGGGTCGTGCGTGGAACGGTCGCAGCACGCTTGCGCCTGTGCAAATGCCTTCACATCAAACAGTAAAGAGGCAGCCCCACGCCTTCCCCATAAAAAGAGGAATCTGCAGGGGCGTTGCTCATTTACCCCTTTCCCCCATTCCAATCTAGGAAACCGTCGTCTCCTTCTTCTTCCTCGAGCCCAATCTAGAGCTTCATCCTCCGCCCGCTGTCGCCGCTTCACCCCTCTGCAGAACAAGGGGAGGCCGACCTGGGAGTTCCGGAATGCGGTAGACATCATGAGGTTGCGCCCCGGCTTGAATAATAATCTGATGGTGATGCAGCACGCGGCCCTCTGCCAAAGGCTGTTCCAATTCAAGACCGACAAGACCAGCAAAGCCGGCAAGGCCAAGAAGGCCGGCAAGGCCGAGAAGGCCGACAAGCCGTTAAAGTTGCCGGCGGCCGTGGTTCCCCTGTGCAACAACTCCGCCCTGACCTCCATCATCGCCATGATGACGGTGTTCAATGCCCATGGCCTTGACCAGACCTGGGCTGAGCCAGACGTGGTGCGGGTGCAGGAGTTCTTCGACAGCTTGTCGAAGAGGCCCATCCATGAGGAACCGCGGCTTATCCGCGACACCACCGATGAAGAGGTGGCGTACATCGCCAGCAGGGCGAAAGAGGCGGCCCTTGCCGAGGAGGCTGGCAGTGTTGGTTTCCGGGAAGAGGAACCCGGCGCAGAGGAGTACTTTCCCGGGCGGAAGGAGCTTGCCGGAGAGCACAGCGGCGCCGCCGTCGAGGGCCCCTCTGCCGAGGAGGCGGCTAAGAGGGCGGATGAAGAGGAGCCACACGACGAGCCCCCAGTCCCGGGGACGAAGAAATGAGTCCTTCAGTGGGTTACCTTCGGCGAGCCAGTCTGGCAAGCCTCTTTGAGCGAAGGGGCCCTTGTCAAGGGAGCGGCCGGCAAGGCCGCGCAGCGGCAAGAGGCCCAGCCGCAACTTGTGCGCCAGATGAGGCGCACGGCCGCGGCAGCAAGGGAAGCGGCGGTCGCCGCTTCTGCCTCGGCCAAGCGGCCCAGGTCTCCATCTCCATCTCCACCCGCTAGCCCGGATTCCACTCCAGAGGCCGACTTTGACCTCTCCTCTTTTAGCCCGAGCAGGGCGAAGAAACCAGAAGCAGAAGACGAGTAAGTGCCTTACTGCTGTCTTCATCTCTTGAGTCTGTGTTTTGATCATCTTACCGTATTGCGATAAACATAATCCAATCATGTCTATGCTCAACGCAAACACCAAATAATAATTATTCAGGTTTAACCCCAATCTCGATGGTAGAGGGAGCATGCGATGCTTGATCACATCAATCTTGGAAACACTTCCAACACATATCGTCATCTCACCTTATCCTAGTCTCCGTTTATTCCGCAGCTTTTATTTCGAGTTACTAACACTTAGCAACCGAACCGGTATCTAATACCCTGGTGCTACTAGGAGTACTAGTAAAGTAAACATTAATATAATGTATATCCAATATACTTCTGTCAACCTTGCCAGCCTTCTCATCTACGAAGTATCTAGGGTAGTTCTGCTTCAGTGACCGTTCCCCTCATTTCAGAAGCACTTAGTCTCGGGTTTGGGTTCAACCTTGGGTTTCTTCACTAGAGCAGCAACTGATTTGCCGTTTCATGAAGTATCCCTTCTTGCCCTTGCCCTTCTAGAAACTAGTGGTTTTACTAACCATCAACAATTGATGCTCCTTCTTGATTTCTACTTTCGCGGTGTCAAACATCGCGAGTTGCTCAAGGATCATCATGTCTATCCCTGATATGTTATAGTTCATCACGAAGCTCTAATAGCTTGGTGGCAGTGACTATGGAGAACCATCACTATCTCATCTGGAAGATTAACTCCCACTCGATTCAAGTGATTGTAGTACTCAGACAATCTGAACACGTGCTCAACGATTGAGCTTTTCTCCCTTAGTTTGCAGGCTTAAGAAACTTGTCAGAGGTCTCATACCTCTTGACGTGGGCACTAGTCTGAAATCCCAATTTCAGTCTTTGGAACATCTCATATGTTCTGCGACGTTTCAAAACCGTCTTTGGTGCCACAATTTTAAACCGTTCAACATTACGCACTGAACTATCACGTAGTCATCAAAACGTGTATGTCAGATGTTCGCAACATCCACAAACGACGCTCGAGGTTCAGCACACCGAGCGGTGCATTAAGGACATAAGCCTTCTGTGCAGCAATGAGGACAATCCTTAGTTTACGGACCCAGTCCACATAATTGCTACTATCAACTTTCAACTAAATTTTCTCTAGGAACATATCTTAGTAGAACTAAAGCGTAAGCTACGACATTATTTGCAAAGTCCTTTTGACTATGTTCATGATAATTAAGTTCATCTGATTATTTAATGAACTCCCACTTAGATAGACATCCCTCTAGTCATCTAAGTGATACATGATCCGAATTGACTAGGCCGTGTCCGATCATCACGTGAGACGGACTAGTCATCATAGGTGAACATCTCCATGTTGATCGTATCTACTATACGACTCATGTTCGACCTTTCGGTCTCTTGTGTTCCGAGGCCATGTCTGTACATGCTAGGCTCGTCAAGTCAACCTAAGTGTTTTGCTTGTGTTCTGAGGCCATGTCTGTACATGCTAGGCTCGTCAACACCCGTTGTATGCGAACGTTAGAATCTATCACACCCGATCATCACGTGGTGCTTCGAAACAACGAACCTTCGCAACGGTGCACAGTTAGGGGGAACACATCTCTTGAAATTTTAGTGAGGGATCATCTTATTTATGCTACCGTCGTTCTAAGCAAATAAGATGTAAACATGACAAACATCACATGCAAATCATAAAGTGACATGATATGGCCAATATCATCTTGCGCCTTTTGATCTCCATCTTCGAGGCGCGGCATGATCACCTTCGTCACCAGCATGACACCATGATCTCCATCATCGTGTCTTCATGAAGTTGTCTCGCCAACAATTACTTCTACTACTATGGCTAACGGTTAGCAATAAAGTAAAGTAATTACATGGCGTTTTTCATTGACATGCAGGTCATACAATAAATTAAGACAACTCCTATGGCTCCTGCCGGTTGTCATACTCATCGACATGCAAGTCGTGATTCCTATTAAAAGAACATGATCAATCTCATACATCACATATATCATTCATCACATCCTTTTGGCCATATCACATCACATAGCATACCCTGCAAAAACAAGTTAGACGCCCTCTAATTGTTGTTGCATGTTTTACGTGGCTGCTATAGGTTTCTAGCAAGAACGTTTCTTACCTACGCAAAAGCCACAACGGTGATATGCCAATTGCTATTTACCCTTCATAAGGACCCTTTTCATCGAATCTGATCCGACTAAAGTGGGAGAGACAGACACCCGCTAGCCACCTTATGCATCAAGTGCATGTCAGTCGGTGGAACCTGTCTCACGTAAGAGTACGTGTAAGGTCGGTCCGGGCCGCTTTATCCCACAATGCTGCCGAATCAAGATAAGACTAGTAACGGTAAGCAAATTGAACAAATCGTCGCCCACAACTACTTTGTGTTCTACTCGTGCATAGAATCTACGCATAAACCTGGCTCTGATACCACTGTTGGGGAACGTAGCAGAAATTTAAAATTTTCTACGTATCACCAAGATCAATCTATGGAGTCATCTAGCAACGAGAGAGAGGGGAGTGCATCTACATACCCTTGTAGATCGCGCGCGGAAGCGTTCAAGAGAACGGGGTTGATGGAGTCGTACTCGTCGTGATCCAAATCACCGATGAACCTAGCGCCGAACGGACGGCACCTCCGCGTTCAACACACGTACGGAGCGGGGACGTCTCCTCCTTCTTGATCCAGCAAGGGGGGAGGAGAAGTTGATGGAGATCCAGCAGCACGACGGCGTGTGGTGGAAGTAGCGGGATCCCAGCAGGGCTTCGCCAAGCGCAAGCGGGGAGGAAGAGGTGTCACGGGAGGGAGGCGCCAGGGCTTGGGGTGCTGCTCCCATGCGCCTCCCCACTATATATAGGGGTGGAGGGGGCTGGTTTCTTGCCCTCCAAGTCCATTGGGGCGTTGGCAAAGGTGGGGGAAAGAAATCCCATCATTTCCCTTCCCCACCGATTGTTATTCCCCTTTTTTAGGGATCTTGATCTTATCCCTTCGGGATATGATCTTAGTCCTTCTAAGGTGGGATCTTGGTGCGCCTTGACTAGGGGTGTGGGGCCTTGCCCCCACTACCCACGTTCATGTGGGTCCCCCCATGCAGGTGGGCCCCACTTCAGAACCTTCTAGAACCTTCCCGGTACAATACCAAAAAATCCCGAACATTTTCCGGTGGCCAAAATAGGACTTCCCATATATAAATCTTTACCTCCGGACCATTCTGGAACTCCTCGTGACGTCCGGGATCTCATCCGGGACTCCGAACAACTTTCGGTTAACCGCATACTAATATCTCTACAACCCTAGCGTCACCGAACCTTAAGTGTGTAGACCCTACGGGTTCGGGAGACATGCAGACATGACCGAGACGACTCTCCGGTCAATAACCAACAGCGGGATCAGGATACCCATGTTGGCTCCCACATGTTCCACGATGATCTCATCAGATGAACCACGATGTCGAGGATTCAATCAATCCCATATACAATTCCCTTTGTCAATCGGTACGTTACTTGCCCGAGATTCGATCATCGATATCCCAATACCTTGTTCAATCTCGTTACCGGCAAGTCACTTTACTCGTACCGTAATGCATGATCCCGTGACCAAACACTTGGTCACATTGAGCTCATTATGATGATGCATTACCGAGTGGGCCCAGAGATACCTCTCCGTCATACGGAGTGACAAATCCCAGTCTCGATTCGTGCCAACCCAACAGACACTTTCGGAGATACCTGTAGTGCACCTTTATAGCCACCCAGTTACGTTGTGACGTTTGGTACACCCAAAGCATTCCTACGGTATTCGGGAGTTGCACAATCTCATGGTCTAAGGAAATGATACTTGACATTAGAAAAGCTCTAGCAAACGAACTACACGATCTTGTGCTATGCTTAGGATTGGGTCTTGTCCATCACATCATTCTCCTAATGATGTGATCCCGTTATCAATGACATCCAATGTCCATGGTCAGGAAACCATAACCATCTATTGATCAACGAGCTAGTCAACTAGAGGCTTACTAGGGACATGTTATGGTCTATGTCTTCACACATGTATTACGGTTTCCAGTTAATACAATTATAGCATGAACAACAGACAATTATCATGAACAAGGAAATACAATAATAACCATTTTATTATTGCCTCTAGGGCATATTTCCAACATTACTCACTTTCTGCTGGTGAGCATTGGGGTATGTATTTTACCGCTAACCTCGCCGGGTTTGCAGGAGAAGAACGACAACAGGAGGAGCCATTAAGGGCCACCGCCAACATGCCTCCTCCGTCAACCACACCAACCAGGGAGGGGTCCCTGGCAAGGACCTCCACGAACGAGCCCACGCCGCCAGGGGAGAGGTCCCCGGTAAGGGCTTCCACTGACGAGCCCACGCACGCAGAGGAGGAGCCGGCAAGCACAGGCGCCGGCGTCTCCATCTCGGCAACGAGTGTTGTCGGGGAGGGAACCACCCCTCCACAACTCGTCAAAGGTAAGCTGCCCGCCTCCTGGCCTTTGTCACTTCTTCAGTGCGGGTTTTCTTTCCTTTTTCTTCTTTTGTTGCTTTGAGCTTCAATCCTGGCTTCATCTTGTTTTTCCTTCTTGGCCTCCAGATCCCTCCTTGGTGGATCAGATGGATGTCGACGCCACCATCGAGGAGATCGCCAAGGACGCTACACCGAGGCTGCCAAGGGCGCGTATGAAGAGGCCGCCAAGGAGTTTGCCGATGCCGGGGAGACCGGCGACCGTACTAATGGCATCCCTGCCGTAGGAGCGCCTGGCGCTGCATCGGTCCCGGAGTCCTCAGCCGCCGGGGAGACGGTGGTTGAAGACCAACCGTCAACCTCCGAAGCCCCCACCCCAAGTAGATATTTGACGATCGATGACGATCTGTTCATCAACATCCTGTGGACGGCAAGCACCGGTGCACCAGCCGAGGGGGCAGTTTTTGATGAAGAAGTCATTGTTGTCGCCGGGCTCCAGGTTGTTGATGAGACGAGCGCCAGCAACGGCAGTTCCAAGGAGGACCAGCTCCTCCAAGCCATGAGCAGCAACTTCCAGAAGCTTCAGGCGCTTCACCGTGGCCGTAAGGAGAAGCTGAATGCCAGGACGGCAGTAGTCGATGCGGCAGAGGCGGACTTCCAGAAGCGCGTCGAGCATATGCAAATCTGGTTTGCAGAGGCCCGGCAGGAGCTGAAGACCAGCCAGGAATAGCTGAGCGAGCGCTAGAACGAACTCCTCTTGAAGCAATCTGACGTTGAGAAGGCCCGGGAGGAGGCTGCTGCACAGGCCGCCAAGGACGACGGTCAGCTAAGGGAGCGCCACGTTCTTCTTGACACCCCAAGAAGAGGACCTTGCCACTCACGAACAGGCGCTTGCCGCCAAGCTCCGCGGCAAGGATGAAGAAATTGAGAAGCTTGTCGCGCAGTAGACCCAAGAGCTGGAGCAGAAGCATAAAGACGCACTCGATGCTCTGGTCCTGGATCATGCCGGCAAGCTGAAGGAGGCCGTCGACGCTGCCGAAGCCGCAGAGGCCACCCGGAACGAGCTGGCCGGCAAGGTGGAGAAACTGGAGGCGGAGCTGGAGAAGCACAACAAGGAGGTCTCGACGCTCAAGAGTGATAGAGAGAAAACTGCTTACACCTTGGCAGAGCTGCAGGTTACCATATCTGACAAAACCAAACTGCTCTCCGAAGCCAATGACTCCATTGCTGATCTGAAGCTGAAGCTGACCACTTTGGAGGAATCTCTTAAGGGCAGCAGGGCTCATGAGAAGGCTCTGGCCAAGGACCTCAAGGATGAGAAGCTGCTGCTTGAGAGTGCCGCTGCCACCCATAACGATTACGTGGGGGCGTGGGGATTTGGACTGAGCGCCTCATACACACCGCGGAGAGGCTCACCACGCAGTTGTCCACCATGGGTATGCCAAACTTCAGGTTCTCCCACAACAAGGGGATTTCTGAGAGCGCCAAGCTGACCATGTTCTTCGAGGCCGTCCTCGAGGCTCTGAAGCTGCTCCACTCCAATCGAGCCACCCAACTGGCCAACGAGTCCCGCAAGCTTTGCTGGGGCGTCCTCCTGAAGGTGCTCACCAAGGTGGCGTATTGGAACCCCAACCTCGACCTCACCAACGTGCTCAAAAGCTTGCCAGAGGATGCGAACCGCAAGGCACTTGCAGAGCTTGTCGCGCCCATCGTCAACAGGGTCGACCAAGTCAAGAGGGTGGAAGGCCAGCGCCGGGACTAGCCGCTCCACTTTGTCTTGCTGCCGTGAACTTGTACCCAAGACAAATTTATCTTAAGTTAGAACTGCGGCAACTACTAATGTAATATAACTTGTTGTGTCTTGGATTGAATGCACATTTATCTTCCTTGTTTGGCCCCTCTTTGTACGGTTCACACCCTACGCGTTATTGGAAAAATCTTGCCATTGCGCGCACCCTTGCCCCGAGCGCTTTGAGGATGGGTCCTTAGCGGCCTGTTGGGGGTGCCGCTGCCGGCAAGGCACCTTGCCGCTCTTGGCGCAGCCACTTGAACCATTGAGCGGACTCGAAACAGAGCAAGGGCGCAACGAATCCCGACAAAGTTCCCTCGCGTGCAGGTTTGCCATACAAAGCACCGAAACCATTCGAGGAAAATAACCTTATTTTTTAAACAAAATTCACTTGAGGTTTCGTGACTTAGCTTTCGCCACTGTGTTCTCTTCCGCAAACTGCCGCCCCGGCAAAGATCTTGCCGGACACCGCCTGTTGGCGCCCACACTCTCTATTCCCCCGGAAAACTTGTGTGCAAGGGAACCTTCTGTCCTTTGAGAAAAAGAAAGAAGAGAAAATAGGAACATGCAACCTTGGCAGTTCATGAGTACTTGCTGGAAGCAAACGTAGTACGATATCCTGGACAAGCATGCATATATATATATAACCATGGAAATCAACACGAAATGTACATACGGAAGCTTATTCAACTGCGCACATGGTCTGCGTCTGGCTCTGTACATAGGGTTATATGCCTTGCCGGCAAGGCTAGTACAAAAGGGGGTTGCCAGGGTCCCTGGCAACCGCGCCTCATGGGTAAAACTTGCGAAGATGTTCGATATTCCAGGATTTGCTCACTGGAATGCCATCTTCGATCTCCAGGCGGACTGCGTCGGGCCTGGTGACTCGTATTACCCGATAAGGGCCT
This sequence comes from Triticum aestivum, assembly GCF_018294505.1. NCBI lineage: Eukaryota > Viridiplantae > Streptophyta > Magnoliopsida > Poales > Poaceae > Triticum > Triticum aestivum. The sequence goes on along the minus strand of NC_057814.1, from coordinate 322,188,485 downwards.
TCCCACTTTGGCATCAACTTGTTGGAATTCTTGGCCGACTGAACGCGCTGAAGAACAAGGTCGCCTTCCTCAAAGCCTCAGGCGTGAACCTTGCGGCTATGGTAGCGGCTCAAGGCTTGCTGGTAGCACGCAGCTCGTATAGTAGCCTGAAGACGATCTTCCTCAAGGAGCATGGCATCATCTTGCTGCAACTGCTCTTGCTCAAGCTCATCATAAGCGAGCACTCGTGGTGATCCGTATGTGAGTTCTATGGGGAGAACTGCTTATGCCCCGTACACGATGGAGAAGGGCGTCTGGCCGGTGGCTTGATTTGCTGTCATCCTGATTGACCAAAGGACCGCCCGCAACTCGTCAATCCAGCGTCTTCCGCACTTGTGCAGCCTGTCAAAAGTCCTTGTTCTGAGGCCCCGTTGCTTCGCAGATGTGCAACAGAAGCAAAACAGATTTTGCTCTGAGGTCTTGGATGTACTGCATGAAGGTGCGGCTTGTGAACTACGTGCCGTTGACGGTGAAGACTCGGTTTAGCACACCAAAATGGCAAACTAGTCCCTTGAAGAACTTGACAGCTAATTGTGATGTCACCTTTCTCACTGCTTCCACTTCTGGCCACTTTGTGAACTTGTCGATCGCGACGTACAAGTACTCAAAGCCCCCGACAGCACGGGGAAAGGGGCCCAGTATGTCGATCCCCCAGACCGAAAATGGCCAGGAAAGAGGGATCGTCTGAAGAGCTTGAGCTTGCTGATGGAGTTTCTTCGAATGGAACTGACACGCTTCACACTTGGTTACTAGTGTAGTTGCATCCTGGAGAGCAGTGGGCCAAAAGAAACCTTGCCGGAATGCTTTGCCCGCAAGGGCTCTTGATCCTATGTGAGAGCCACACATGCCTCCATGTATCTCTGCCAACAACTCCAGTTCGTCCTCCCTAGGAATGCACTTCAATTTCATGTTGTTCGGTCTTTTCCTGTATAGGACGTCATCCACAAACTGGTACATGCCAGACCGACGGGCTACTTTCTCCGCTTCTTCCTGTTCATCAGGGAGTTCCCCTATTTGGAGGAACTGAATGGTGTGTTGCGCCCATGCCGGAGCCTGAGGCTCGACGGCAAGGACTAAAGGCATGTCTTCTGCCATGGGAGCAGTTGTCTCTACGGCAAGGGCTTGAGGCCCTGCCGGAGCCTATCGCTCCCCCGCAAGCTTGGCGTCCCTGGCAACATCCTTGCTGGCAGCTCCTGGGAGCTCAGCGGGAAAGTACTTGCCGGGGCCTGACTTCCTTCGCTTATTTTGTCCTGCCGATGGTTCAATGGATGGCTGAGTCAACTGGAGCACAAAGGTCCCTAGTTCCACAGGTAACATGAGGGCAACATATTTTGACAGGTCGTCAGCAATGCTGTTCTCTGCTCGAGGAACATGCTCTGCTTGTAGACCGTCAAAACGCTCTTCCAACTTCCTCAATTCATATACATAAGCTTCCATTAACGGGCTCTGATAATCCTTGTTCACTTGCTTCACTACGAGTTGCGAATGCCCACGGACGATCAACTTTCTGATTCCAAGGTCCGCCGCGATCCTGAGACCGGCAAGCAGCCCCTCATACTCTGCAGTGTTGTTCTTCGATCTCTCCCGGGGGAAGTGCATCTGGACTACATACTTGAGGTGCTCTCCGATGGGCGCGACAAGCAACACACCAGCACCGGCGCCTTGCAGCGAGAAAGCCCCATCAAAGTACATAATCCAGTCGCGGCTCGCTTCCTTGCCGGGGACAGTGGTCTCTTGAATTTTTTCGTCAGGTGTTGAGGTCCATTATGCAATGAACTCCGCCAAGGCTCTGCTCTGGATTGTCGATGTGCTTCCAAACCTAAGACCAAAGCTTGACAGTTCCAACGCCCACTCCACAATCCTTCCGGTTGCATCTGGGTTGTGCAAGATCCGTTGCAACGAGAAGCGAGTGATGACGGTGATCTCATGTGCTTGAAAATAATGATGCAGCTTCCTCGAGGCCATAAGGAGGCCGAAGAGAAACTTTTGCACACCAGAGTATCTTGACCTAGCCCCCTGCAAGAGGGAGCTGACAAAATAAACCAGGTGCTGCATTATCTTCTTCCTCTGTATCACTTCGTTTGCTTGCGCAGATCCTGCCTTGCCGGCACCAGACTCTGCCGGGGGTCATGCCTTGCCGGCACCAGACCCTGCCGAGGAGAGCTCTGGCTTGTCATCCGACAGTCTTGCCACTGCTACTCCTTCTTCATCAACTTCCCTCTACGCCACTAGCGCGGCACTAACCACTTGATTTGTTGCCGCTAGATATAGCAGCAACGGTTCTTGCGGTTTAGGCACGACTAGTATTGGCGTAGAGGAGAGGTGCCTCTTCAAATCCTGCAGCACCGCCTCGGCCTCCGGGGTCCATTTCATTGGCCCTGCCTTTTTCAAGATCTTGAAAAAGGGGAGGGCGCGCTCAGGAGATTTGGAGATGAACCTACTCAAGGCAGCAACGCAGCCAGCAAGCCGGCACACATCTTTGACTCGTCTTGGTGCCTCAATCTGCCCAATCGCCTTGATCTTGTCGCGGTTCACCTCGATCCCGCGTTGAGACATAAAGGACCCGAGAAGTTTTCCGGATGGGACATCGAACATACACTTCTCAGGGTTGAGCTTGTGGTTTTGACCACTATGTCATCCATGTAAGCTTCCATATTTCTATGGAGCTGGGGCTCAAAATCAATCTGAACCGCTCTTGCAAATGTCAAACGAGCGCTTTTCAACCCGAAAGGCATTCGTATAAAACAATATGTACCACATGGGGTGATAAACGTGGTCTCCTCTTCATCTTCCTTCATCATGAAGATTTGGTGGTATCCTGAATAGGCGTCAAGGAACGACAGCAAGTCGCACCCGGCAGTGGAGTCCATGATCTGGTCAATGTGCGGCAAAGGGAAAGGATCCTTCGGACAGGCTTTATTGATATCTGTATAATCAATGCATAGCCTCTATTTTCCGTTTGCCTTGCGCACCACCACCGGATTGGCCAACCATGTTGGGTGGAGCACTCCCCTGACCAAACCTGCTGCTTCCAACTTCCTAATCTCTTCGATGATGAACTCTTGCCGCTCCAAAGCTTGCTTCCTGACCTTATGCTTGACAGGCCGCGCATGAGGACAGACAGGAAGATGGTGCTCAATCACCTCCCTGGGAACGCCGGGGATGTCAGATGCTTGCCATGCAAACACATCGACATTCGCCCGCAGGAAGGCGACGAGCGCGCTTTCCTATTTTCTGTCGAGGGTGTAGCTTATAGTGAAAGCTCCGCTCGTGCCGTCCTCCTTGACGGGCACCTTCTTGGTCTCTGGTGGTGCCGCTTTGGATTTCTTGCTCTTGCCGGTGGAGCTCTCTGGCACGTCCTCAACGGGAACGCAACACCCCGAGGAGGCGCGTTTGCCGGAGTGGGTGCAAGAGGCCTTGCCGGGGCTAGAGGTCTTGCCAGCGACTGAGGTCTTGCCGGTGTTCTTCCCCTCGGGAGCTCTAGCGGCAGGAGCAAGTGCCTTGGCGGTAGGTGCTACTACTGCCTCCCGGCAGAGTTGGTCGGCACAAATGAGCGCATCTTTCTTGTCGGAGCCGACAGTGATGATGCTCATCGGGCCGGGCATCTTCTGCGTGTTGTAGGCATAGTGTGATGTGGCCATAAATGGGATCTTGGTGACATAAAAAACGGTCTTCTCTGTCCTGTAGTTCATCTCACCACCAAATGTGACTGGTAGTGTGATCTTACCCTTGGGCTGGCTTCTCCCTGGATTGACCCCTTGAAACGTGCCCGTCTCTTCGAGATCTCCGTCAGGGATTTGCAACCTCTTGATCACTTTGGGCGAGATCAAGTTCAGACCGGCCCCACCGTCAACTAACATTTTTGTCACCTTGAGGTTGTGAATCGTTGGCGAAACCAACAACGGCAAGCACCCGACCGCGGTTGTGCGATCAGGGTGATCCTCGGCGTCGAAAATGATAGGCGTGTTGGACCATTTCAATGGCCTTTGGGCATCGATCGATGGTTCTGTCGCATTGACCTCGCGCGCCCACTGTTTAAGCTGGCGGTGAGAAGAATGCAACGAGGCACCACCATCGATGCACATGACTTATGTGGCCTTTTGAAATTCATGTTCACTGGACTCGTCGTCCTCTTCATGGTCATCATCTACTTCTTTCTTGTCGCGGCCCCGAGCGGGCCTCTCTTATTGCTTTTCCTTGCCGCGGCGCCCCCTCGGCCACCGCGCTTCTTTCCGGACCCCTCAGCACCATCCTGGCCCTTCTCTTTCTCTCGCCTTTCATACTCAGCTTTTTGCCTCTCCACAAGCTGCTCAACTTGCTGGCAGTTCTGGAGATCATGACCCTTGGTGCGATGGATCTTGTAGTATTGCTTGTCGGAGCCCTCCGGCTTGTCGGCAGCCGCCAAGGCCTGGCACGCAGCGCACCCGACAACCTCCTTGCCGGGGTCGTCAACCTTGGCCTTCTTTTTGGTGGCGGGGTTGCCGGATTCCTCAACGGCAAGCACGGTCTTGCCCTTGTGCTTCCAGTTGTGCTGCCGACCCTTCTTGCTAGGTGACGATGTCTTCGTCCCCAGAGTCACTTCCCGCACTGGCATCTTTGCCGGGGTACTTTCTTCCTTCTTCAGCTCGAGCATATCTGTCGGCCAGAACATAAAGCTCGGCAACATCTGTAACCTTGTTCATCGCCAGCTCCTCACGCATCTTGCGGTTGCACACGTTCTGATGGAAAGTGCTGATGACAGCGGCAGGATGAACATCCGGGATGTTGTACTCCACACGGCTGAATCTCTGTATGTATTTGCGCAGGCACTCGCCATCCTTCTAGGGGATGAGATGCAAATCGCTTGCCTGGCCAGGAGCCATGTTGTCGGCGTTCTGGGAACGGGGGTCCCCAGACTTGCCTGCCTACGGCCCACGGCATGGCTCCACAAGAGGGCCCGTACGGTCCATATTCACCAACAAGCACTCAAGACCCTCGCGAGCGGCCAAGCCTCGCGAGGAGGACGACACAAGACCTCCTCAGGAGCGACCTCACGAGGCTGGCTCGCGAGGGGTGGAGAGATCAAGGCAAAGCAAACCTCGCGAGGTTCTCATGACGTGAGCCATGACGACCAAGGCCAGGCGGGTGCCAGCGCGCGTAGTGTCCTTGCTTCCTCTTTGGTGCTAAAGAGGCAAGCGCAAACGAAGAGTACCGAGGCATTAGGAAAAGGTTTCCATATTGGTGCAACGAGACCGAGACCAGCAGGACGGCAGGATAGAGGTCACCGTGGAGCCCAAGACGGCGTCACCACCAAAGCCTTTGGCACGCGAAGACTACTTTTGCCAGGATAGCTTGTACTAGCTGTCCCCCTTCAAACTCGGCCATTGTGGCATCCCTTCCCGCTCAATATTTGGGAAGAGGGCCAGGGCCTCTATAAATAGGGCTAGTCACCATAGTAGGAGGCATTGAATCCTTACCCACACACCAGCTCACCTAGCACAAGAACACCTCTCCTCAGGAGGCTGTTCTTCCCTTGTACTGTTCATCCTCAGCCCAAGAGGCAATCCACCACCACCACACTGGAGTAGGGTATTACACCACAACGGTGGCCCGAACCAGTATAAATCTTGTGTCCTCATGTTCTTTGGGTTCGGTGAGATAGTCTGTGAGATCGTGGAGTGCGAGAGCGTGGGAGAGGAGAGATCTTCGTGTGCACCCAAGTGTTCGAACCTCAAGGGTTTTGCCGGAACCCGAAATCCGACATTTGGCGCGCCAGGTAGGGGTGCGCTGAAGGTTTTCCTCTCATCGATCCGTGCTTCACCGCTCCACCACAACCATGTCGGGCGTTCGTCGTGCTCGCGCTGAGCGCCGGGCTGCCCTTGCCGCCCGCGTCGCTCAGACGGCTCCTGTCGGCGGGCCTCCCCGTCGTTCTTCGTCACCCGCCGCCAACGCTGCCACCGGCCCGGTTGGGAACGAGCAGCAGGCGTCCTCGCTGCACCCCTCGGTGTGCCGGCATGGCTGCACCGCCACTCCGTCGCTGACCCCCGCCGGTTCGTCGTCTCACGCTTGTTGTGCCCCCACGGACGCGTGGGCCACACTGGTCATGGCGCACGAGCTCCTACGCTACCGCCCGGTCGACGACCTCTACGAGGACTGGTTGGACCGCATCACCGAGCTCGTCAGCGTCGCAGGGGGCTCCCCTGCACCTCTCCCTCACTGCCTCGTCCACCACCGGCTACGGGCAACGTAGCTCACGGAGCACCTCCACCCCCTCTGCACCAAGATGGCGCCCTGGCGCCGAGACACGTGGTCCCGCGGCACGACCCGCTGCGCCAAGCACCCGCGCATGAAGAAAGAAGCTGTCAAGAAGTTCCTCGACCGCAAGAGAACGCTCCACCGCTCCAAGCACCGCCAGGCCAGGATCGCTTGTTGCGGCAGGGTCGTGCGCCACTTGCTGTGGCGCCATGGGGGCACCAAGATCAATCTCCGCCTCCACGGCGGGCCCCGGCGACGACGGCAGGCTGTCGCAATTTCACCCCCCCGAGTTGTGTAGCGTCGCCTGGCCGGGCAAGTTCAAGCTGGATCTGCCTCCTCGCTACGACGGCACCCCCGACCCCGCAGTGTTCTTGCAGCTCTACGAGCTGAGCATCGAGGCGGCCAACGGCGACGAGAAAGTCATGGTGAACTGGTTCCCCATGGCGCTCAAGGACGGTGCCCGTTCATGGCTTCTAAACCTGCCTCCGGGCTCGATCTCCTCCTGGGACAAGATGCGCAACCGCTTTGTTGCCAACTTCCAGGGCACTCGCGACCGCCCCCGGCCGCGGGTGACCTGCATCAGGTCAAGCAGCAACCAGGAGAGACCCTCCAGAAGTACATCCAGTGCTTCAACAATGTTCGCCTCAAGATCCCCAAGGTGACAGACGAGGCCATCATCTCTGCGCTCTCCGATGGCGTCTGCGACGTCAAGATGAAGGAGGAGCTCGCCATCCACGAAGAGCTATGCACATCTCTGGAGCTGTTCAACCTGGCGACCAAGTGCGCAAGAGCTGAGGAAGGGCGCCTTTCCCTCCTCGAGCTCCCAGCTGTCGACCCAGAGGAAAAGAAAGCCAAGGCCAAGGACGTGAAGCGCAAGGGAGTGGCCGTGCTCGCGGCAGAGCCGGACACGAAGCGCGGCAGGGACCAGCCCGAGTCGTCCAAGAGCAGCCGACCATTCTGCGCCTTCCACAACATGCACAACCACAACGCCAATGACTGTCAAGAGCTCAGGGCCATCCGGGATGGACGCTTCGGTCGACGCCCCGAGTGCAACGACCGGGGCTACGGCCGAGGAGGAGGACATGGCGGAGGGCGTTGGGACGACCGTGGCCCACGACAGGAGTGGCGCGGCCGGCCTTGTGAAGACCGTTGGCAGGACGAGCCTCGCGAGGGCGCCTAGAGGGATAAGCCTCGCGAGGACCGCCCTCAGGGCAACGCCGGTCTTCCTCCGCTGCCTCCACCACCAAGAAGGAACGACGACCATCATCAGGACGAGGGGGCTGGGGGCTTCCAGGAGCCGCGTGCGATCGCCTGCATCTTGGGCGGAGCTCAAGCCCCAGCCTCACAACGCATCTTCAAGCAGTTTGCCCGCGAGGTGAATGTAGTCATCCCCAGGCTCGAGGCCACGTGCCCGCTCAGGTGGTCCAAGTGCGCCATCACCTTCAGTTCGGCAGATCAGCTCAAGTGCGCGGCAACCGCTGGCGCTCTCCCAATGCTTTGTTCACCCGTCATTACCAACGTACAAGTCACCAAGAACCTCATCGACGGCGGCGCAGGGCTCGACGTCTTGTCCGTCGACACGTTCGACAGTCTCCAAGTGCCCTACGACCAGCTTCAGCCTACCAAGCCCTTCTCAGGAGTGATCGGCGGTTCCACCACACCGATAGGGCGGGTCCGCCTCCCTGTCACCTTCGGAGAACGCAACAACTAACGCACCGAGCTCATCTACTTTGATGTCGCTCACATCCGTCTGCCATACAATGTCATCCTCGGGTACCCGGCCCTGGCCAAGTTCATGGCAGTGACGCACCACGGCTACAACGTCCTCAAGATGGCAGGAAGCAGCGGGATTATCACAATCCCCTGCGAGGAAAGAGATGCGGTGTGCTCCCTTGAGCGCGCCTTCCAAGCAGCGTCGATCGAAGATCCCGACAACAATGCAGCACTATACCCTCTGAGGTTGTCCCCAAGAAGAAGAAGCAGAAGCTCCGTGCCGAACTTCAGGAGAGCGGCGCCGCCAGTGGTACCTCGTCAGGATTTGCGCCCGCGCCTGGGGTGCCTCCCTCCCTTGCATAGGAAGGTGCGCCTGGCGCCCTCCTCAAGCAGGGCTCGGGGGCTCTCTCTTGGAGGGCCTCAGACCTTGACAACGTCATGAGGGAGGCGCTCGGGCACCACTTGGAGGCGTGCTTCACGGCATGTCTCCCTCAGGAGGACACGGAGCGACGAGCGCCTAGCGCTCAGGAGTTCATTGCCAAGATCACTCAGGAACTGCAGGATGCAAGAGTCATGCGCGGCGACCGCCGCTCACCGGGCGCAGCTCCCCATCCAGGCGAGGATGTCGGGCTGCGCGTCTGCATCGACGTCCCAGGGCTCAAGAGGGCCGCATCTCAGGAGCTCTTCTGGCCTTCGCTCGTGGGACGCTGCGAGGGCCCACCGCACAGCTACCTTCGGATGCCATTCGGCCTGCCGAGCGTGGCATCCGCCTACCAGCGCAGCTTGCGGAGCATCCTGGCGGCTCAGGAGGCCAGGCACCATGCAGTCCTGGCGGAGATGGAGACGGTCCTCAAGGAACCACCTGGACCCCCAGAGCCTCCCGAGGCTCAGGGCCCCGGTGGCTCGTGAGGAGCAACCCCTGCGCCACGCATCTTCAGCTGCCCCAACATTCCTTCAACAACAGAACCATGTGACATCTTCTAAGTTTATTTAGCTGGGAGCACCCTTCGGGCTGCATCATTCCCAAGCCGCGTGGGTCCATCCCTGTGGCATGTATCCCTTTTTACATCTTTAGCTTACCTTGCTGGGGGGCCCCCTCTGGCTGCATTATCCCCAAGCCGCTCGGGCCTGACCTAGTGGCATGTGTCTCCCCTTCGTTTACTTGAGCCAGTTTGCTTTCCATGTTTAATCTATCTATGAGAGTCACCTGCTTTATTGTCACCTACCACGGGAGCTGCTCATGCCGGCACGGCGCTTGTGCATGGGTCCGTCCCTGCAACGTCGACAAACCTGAGCGGTCGAGCTCTGGCCCGCAGCACGCCCCGCGCGCGTCACCTCATGTTGACCTGCAGGAACCTCTTGAGGAGCACGGCAGGCGGCACCGCGAGCTCCCTCTTCTCCCATGTAATCCGCTTGTGCATTAAAAGGGGGGTTCCTGAGCATCGCGACTCAGGAGCTCTTACTGGCTCTCCAGCCCTCACCCCCTGGCCTTGACCACGGCATCGCGACCTGGCATACCAGCGGCGACTGAGCTCGCTCGAGGGCTGGGACCTGAGGATGTAGAGCACGAAGGAGAGCGTGTGGAAGAGGAGGAGACTCGTACGGGCCTGACCTGGCTATGCTACTACCGCCTGCGCACGAGTCTGGCGCCTCGCGAAGGACCGACCCAGCACGGCCAAGATAAGTTTCTCGCTCGGGTCAACCAATCACTAAGGCATAGAGTTCTCATTTGCATTGCCCCGCTACAGCAACGTAATCTCCCTTTCCTACCTCTCGGCGGTCGCTTGCGCGCTAAAGGGGACCTCCTGAGCATCGCGCCTCAGGGGCTCTTACTGGACCTCGGGCCGCTCACCTCCTGGCCTTGACCACGGCATCGCGACCTGGCATACCAGCGACGGCTGAAGCCTGCCTAGGGACCGGGACCTGTCAGCATAGAGCACCAAGCCGTTGCGAGGTTGGAAAGGGGAAGCCGAGCCGGAACGAGACCCGCACACGCACAATTTCATAATAAGGATAATATCAACAAAGGACACTGCGGACCCTTACACACCCCCGCGGGGTACTTCTCGATTCCTCGCAGGGAACAAAAGGGAAGAACTTCTAGGAGCCCTACCTATACGCGCCCCGGTGGCCGACGCCATCATCAACAGTGGGCCACGAGAGGCTGGCCCCAACCTCATCTAGATCAGCGGTAGCGACGGCCGGATGCTGCAGCCTTGCTCCAGGCACGGTGAGAACTTGGGGGCACGTAGCTGTCGTCGATCGTCTCCGGGGTCTCGTAGGGCTCGGGAGAATTGCTAGACTCCCAAGCATCGTTGCTGCTACCGGAGAAGCCGCTGGCGACGCGGGCAGCAGGCCCTGCCCCAGCTACGGCGCCGTCCAGACAGCCCCTTCCGGAGCAGCACTCCAGGCGATGACCTTCCGCGTCGAAGACCTTGAACGACAGCATGGAGGCGCCGTCGTACTCGAAGTGGATCGCGAGGGCGCCTTCCGCATGGCACACTCGAGGGATCTCACCCCAGCCCCGGGTCATGAAGATCTTGCCCGAAGAGACGGCTTCAACTTCCACTCCAGTCACCGGCATGTCGCAGTCAGCGTGCTGCATCCAAAGTTCGAGGGGCCCCCTCGGCGGCATCTCGGCAGAGAAGAAGGAAGGGAAGTGGATCCAAGTGCGCGGAGGCATCGCCGCCCACAGCACAAGTTCGCGCGAGGAGTCCACAGCGTGAACTCTGGGGGCAGCGACGCGTGCCACCGCGGTGCGGCGACCATGGCCGCGGCGCGCGCGGCGCCGCTCGCCGCCTCTCCCTCCTGAGCCTTCGACTTGGGCGTACAAGGGTAACGAATACCCAGGAGGAGGCCGCTCGCACCAAGGCCTTGTCACCTCCTGCGTCGCCACCACGTCACGGCGGTGGACATGCCTCTTCTTCGGCGAAAACGGCCCAGGCTCATCGCGGGGAGCCTTTCCCTTCTCCGCAGTGAAACACCTCCGAATAGGCGCCATGGATACCGCTACTAGCAATGGAGCAAGGGAGGAGAAGCGAGCGGAATGGGAAGAGATGGGCGACGGGGGCTCTGCCCCCCTCCCCATTTAGAGCAGGAGGAGGCCAACCACCGGCCTCCACGATCACAAGTAATGATACCCCTTTTTGCATGCAGCAGGGACTCGTCAAGTCGGGCAGTTGCCGAGGCAGCGTGGGGAAGCGGAGACGCCCACGTCCAATCAACCGCCACGCGTCGACCAAGGCCGCAGGCTGTTGGGGCCCGCGGCGCTCCGCACTTGCCCTTTGGCTTCGCCTCAAAGCCAAGTCCGAGCGCGCCTTGGGCCCAGGGGCTATTGCGGTGTTCTGGGAACGGGGGTCCCAGACTTGCCTGCCTGCGTCCCACGGCGTGGCTCCACAAGCGGGCCCGTACGGCCCATCTTCACCAACAAGCACTCAAGACCCTCGCGAGGGGCCAAGCCTCACGAGGCGGACGACACAAGACCTCCTTGGGAGCGACCTCACTAGGCCGGCTCGCGAGGGGCAGAGAGATCAAGGCAAAGCAAACCTCGCGAGGTTCTCATGACGTGAGCCATGACGACCAAGGCCAGGCGGGCGCCAGCGCGCGCAGTGTCCTTGCTTCCTCTTTGGTGCTAAAGAGGCAAGCGCAGATGAAGAGTGCCGAGGCATCAGGCAAAGGTTTCCATATCGGTGCAATGAGACCGAGACCAGCAGGACGGCAGGACGGAGGTCACCGTGGATCCCAAGACGACGTCGCCACCAGATCCTTTGGCAGGCGAAGACTACTTTTGTCAGGATAGCTTGTACTAGTTGTCCCCCTTCAAACTCAGCCATTGTGGCATCCCTTGCCGCTCAATATTTGGGAAGAGGACCAGGGCCTCTATAAATAGGGCTAGTCTCCATAGTAGGAGGCATCGAATCCTTACCCACACACTAGCTCACCTAGCACAAGAAGACCTCTCCTCAGGAGGCTGTTCTTCCCTTGTACTGTTCATCCTCAGCCCAAGAGGCAATCCACCACCACCACACTGGAGTAGGGTATTACACCACAACGGTGGCCCGAACCAGTATAGATCTTGTGTCCTCGTGTTCTTTGGGTTCGGTGAGATAGTCCGTGAGATCGTGGAGTGCGAGAGCGTGGGAGAGGAGAGATCTTCGTGCGCACCCAGTGTTCGAACCTCAAGGGTTTTGCCGGTACCCAAAATCTGACATGTGTGGCCTCCAGTAAAGGCGCCAACGAACCCGTGGCACAGGTCCGACCAGGAGGAGATGGAATCTACTGGCAGGTGCATCAACCACGACCTGATGTTGGGTTTGAGTACCAATGGGAAGTAGTTGGCGAGCACCTTGCCGTCCCGAGCCCCGGCAGCTTGCATGGCAATGGTGTAAATGCTCAGGAACTTGGACGGATGAGTCTTGCCATCGTACTTCTCTGGGACCTCTGGTTTGAACGTGTGGGTAGTGGGCCACTGGAACCGCCGCAGCTCACGGGTAAAAGCTGGACAACCTACCTCGTAAGGCAAGTCGCCAGAATCCCCCGGCGCAGGCCTGTACGCAGTGGGCCCTACACGCCTATCAGATTGATGGCGTGCTTCCCGTCGCCGCTTGATGGTAGTTCGAGCGTCCACTTTAACCCACTCCCGAAGAACTTGACATTGGTCGCGACGAGCTCGTGGATCGGACAATGCCGTGGATCCATCATCACGGGCATCGACCCGCCGAGCTGGTGACTGTTGCTGTCGTGGTGGAGGGGAGTGCATCGTTGTTGCGGCGCCTTCGGCCCGTCCGCCGTCAACACGCACCGACTCGGTGGACAAACACCGCGAAGGGCTCGCCTCCTGGTATCGATCTTTATTGGTGTGGCCAATAAGGCTTTGGATAGCAGCCCTCCAGTCTTCTTGCTTCTCCGTAGCAGGAGGGAAGTCAAGGAGTAGCTGCGCTCGTGCCAACGCTTCTGCTCGCGTGGGTGGCAGCGACAAGCGCGAGGAACGGGAGGTGCTCGGACTTCTAACCATGTTAGAAGGAGCGCCATCACGGTCCCGCGGCCGTGCGCCGTCTTCACTAGCATCTTGGCATGCATGCCGGCCCTGCGCATCTCAAGAGTGATGCTGAGGACTCTTTCCATGGGGACGCCCATGGTCTCCAACATCGTGGCGCCACTCGTCGTGCATGGCCTGGGAAGACCGTGGCACGGGCGCCGGCGGGGGCGTCTTGGAGGTCACCGCGCCGCCCGCAGGCAGCACGGGTCCGTCCCTAGACCCAGCGGTGCGCGGCTCATCGTCGCGGGCACGAACGATGCTGCTTGCCTGGCTCCGGTTTCCAAAATGTCGTGGATGCTTGTGATCCACACCTCCACCGCCGTCCGTGACTGCTCCATCGCATGTTCGTGCTGGCACGGGCGGATCGGCCCCAGATGAACTGATCGCCGTGATCGCCTTCTTCTTGGGAGCCATGGTGATCAAGGAAACGACGCGCTAACTGCTAGATTAGGTTTGCACAACCTACTCCCCCTACCTGGCGCGCCAAAGATGTCGAAGAAACGACACCTACGGGATCCCGTGGATCCCTACTACGGTTTGGCAGGGAAGAGGGGTGCACAAAGAGCAGATCTAACGATCAACACGACAGATTTTTACCCAGGTTCGGGCCGCTGGGAAGCATAAAACCCTAGTCCTGCTTTGAGTGTATATTCAATGTTCTTGAGCTTCGGCTAGCTTCTACGCATGCAAACTGGGCCGAGAGGTTCCAAAGTACGAAATCCTCCTCCAATACGCCTTGGGCCTCCTTTTATATGTCTAAAGGGGTTGCCACAGTGGCACACAGGAGGTGTAAAGTAGCGATGCTTATCACTGACGTCTGCGGACAAATGCATTAAATGCGCTGGTTACGTGCCCCTAACTTTATCGGGGACAGAAATAGAGCCCGTCCCGTCCGTCGCCGCCTCTCCCCATCTTGACACGCATCCAAGCTGACGAGGCATGCAATGCCAGGCTGGCTGGCTAGCCGCTGCGTTGGAGCGGTGGCTGGATCTTCACGAAGATCTGCATGCCACCACGCAGGTGCTTGCTAGGCTGGCAGGTCGTCGCTGTGCGGGAGCGGTGGCGGGGTGTCGGAGCCTTGTCGTGGCCTCGCAAATGTCCCCAGCAAGGATCTTGCCGGGGCCTCGCCGACGTTCCCGGCAAGGATCTCGCCAAGAACTTTATCTTCTGGTTCCTCACAAAGATCTGCATGCCACCAGTCTTCACAAAGATCTACATGCCACTACGCATGTGCCCCTGGGCCTTGGTCTTGACATTGTCGATGGTGTCAGAGCTCTCAACCTCAAGGGTGGTGTTTTTGTCAGTGCTTCGCAAGCCGCCCCAGCAAGGATCTCACCGGGGGTTCAGCTTGTCTTCTGTTCTCTAGTTACTGGCTTGGATACAGTCCTCGTCGTATTGTATTTTGTCCCCAGCTACCCCCGTCAAGCCCTGCCACAGGTGCAGCTGCAACTGCCCGTGCACAAGTAAGGGGTGCCAAAGGGCCCAAACTTTAGTACACCGACAGAGATCAACAAGGAGATGAAAACTCCTTTTCTGAGAGAATAGGCGGAAACTTGGATCATTGATAAGCACCACAATAGCAACATTCCTTAGGGAAGGCTTTAGGTGAAATATAAACCAAGATAACTCCAACAGAGAAAATGCTCGGTTGAAAAGGTCTCATGAACCAAGAGAAGAATGATGGTTTTAAAATATCTCATTCCTGACAAATTGTGAATCATGAAACACGAAGGGAAATTGTGAAGAATGATATAAGACCACCTCAAAAGATAATGAAGAAGAATTGCACTTAGGAATGCATGATAAAGAATGCTTGAACTCCTCAAAACAAAACATGTGTTGAACACCATGTTTATTTTAGAGTATAGCTTGGCGGATCTTAACTTCAAGAGAAATCTTGAAGAACAATTGACGAATGAAAGGAATCCTTGACGAACCACCATGTTGAGCCTTCTTGAGAACTCCGGTAAGATAACAAGATGATCAAAATGAACGGAAAGTTGAAAAGAACAAGATGAATCCTTGCCATGATTAGATGGAGCTTTGTGACGAGATAACCGAGGAAAACTTGGAACTCCGGAAAAGAAAAGATGAATCACTTAGAACCAAGGAATTGATATCACGAACAAACTCCGGAAGAAGGGATTAATCATCTCGAGGAAACAGGAATAAGAATTATGTCATGCTTCCCCTTCATCAACTTAAATTGATGATAAGCAACAGGTAGGCATGCTACTTATTCTTCTTGAAAGGATTGAGGAGGTATATAGCGTAACCTTGGGAAAAACTTGAGCAAACCACCGGTAGGAATTTGGAAATAATGAATAAATTGATATGAAAACAAGAAAGAGAAATCTTGAATGAACCACCGTAAGAATTGAAAACAAATGAAGTAAAGGGAGGAATCACCAGGAAGGATTAGGAAACGACGAAGATACTTGAGGGAATTTAGATACAAGAGAACGAAGAGGTCATGAACTGATTAGAGGATATTAGAACGATGCACGGTAGAATTGGGGAATGAGAGTTGAACATTGAGAGAGAATAAATCTTCTGAAATGATGGCCTTCAGATGATCGAGAAAGGAAAGCAACTTCTGAAATGCTTCCGATGGGTATGAAAAAAAATCTCACAATCAAAAACAATTATGAGGATGGCATGAAGCTAGAACCATGAATCTTCAAGAGAACGGACAAGGATTTAAGAGACACTCTTCTTTGGTCTTCAAAGCTGAGAATGACGAGGAGGAACACCACCAAATTGTTGAGACACTCTGGATGAATGAAAAGATAAAAGGTTGAGCCAAAGATGAAGATAATTTAAAAGTGGTCTTGTAGAAGGCAGAAGACTGATGGAATCCATTCTTACGTCAAACTTTGAAAAGAATTTGAGAATGACTCAGAAAAATTAAAAGATTCAGGTAAGATCCTGGGAAAAGACATGTGGGTTAGGGCCCGCTCAAAATAAAACACCGTTGGGAATGATTGCTTAGAAGAGAGATTGCACCGGTTGAATTAAATGGCTTGAATGAGATAGTAACCTCAAAATAGCTTGAACGGATTAAGAATGGGAACACACATCTTCTGAGATATCTTCTACACTCCGGATATGAATAGAGAGAGGTGAATAAATAAGAGAGACTTGGATAAGGAATTCCAACATGGAAATCATGTGAACCGAAGAAGGTGAAATGATGAATACCGAAAGCTTGAATTTAGTCCACCGGAGAAGAAAACGAGAACGAAGAATCATAAACTCTCAGCTCCTGAGCATCTTCACGAGAAATCACCGGATCGAAACTTGAAAGAAAGGATGAAGAGACTTTGCATGAATAAAATGGATACTTGATTAAGAAATATGAGTCCTTGAAGAAAAGGGTGGGATGGTGGGAAAAAACAAAGGCAACTTGGGATGGATGAGACGACATCGTTGAGAAAATTGAGAATTGATCTTGCAATGGGGAAAACATAGGATCATCTTGAAGAGAAACGCATCGGTGGGAAAAGAATTGGCAAGACAATCTCGATGATCACGAAGGATTACCAGTCCCATACAAATATGAGAACACCGCTTAGGAAAGGTATGGAATCAACACTTGACATTGAAGCAACTCGAATACCACAATTCAAAACAAAACAAAAGATTGGCTTGCAGAATAAGCTGGAAACAAACATATGATAGAGATTTCGCCCAAAGTGTTCGCGATGAGGCCCCACGGGCACGACGTACAGTGGACATCATGAATGACAAACGAGACGTCCCCGAATCAGCATAGCCAAGGATTCTTTAAGACGTCTCACGACCACTGTAAATCGACCGTGAAAAACGAACCACTAGACGTTGGACCCAATCTCAAATCATACATCTGTCAAAAAGAAATCCTGGGTAACTACTTGAATTCCCACCTATGAACTCCCCAAACTTTCTGGCTATGCAATCTGGTGTTGGGTATACTGGGAGGCACAAATATCTCACACAACTAACAAATCCTACACTCCAACTGTATCCATCCGTCAACACATAACCAAGAAACCTCGGAAATCGTGTACCTCAGACCTTCGAAAAACATCCGATATACTAGTTGTGACAATACATCTGATCGCTCTCCCCAGTACTAGGTGTCGTCAAACTACTCTCACCACAAATAGTATACAAGCGTTTTCGATGTCGGCGTCCTCTGGTATTCCGGAACTGAAATGATACGCACTTTGACGAAAACACCTTGGAGCTCAACTCCCCGGGACACTGCCACAACCCCTAAATGTCAGAAGGCACCAAGACAGAATCCCCGTCACAATGATATTGGAACGATTCCATAATACCCGCGTGATCCTAAAAAAAATTGAGTGAAAAGGATAGAAGAGTGGAAAAACACCTACGTCACGAGTCCTCACCAGAGCGATGAAGGGGATAAGGAGTAAAAAGAATTCCTACTCTCCGATATATAACTAGACTCAAATAGTTTTCTTCTAGACTCAACAATGGCAGCGGTTCGGTCAATCAAGGGGGCTCCTAAGGTCGGTAAGGCTCTGATACCAACTTGTAACGCCCCGGACACATCCGCCGGTGGTCGTTACTCATGGCGGGATCTAGACTGGCCCCACAGATCAATACTAGTCTTTTCTGCACACTTTGTCCTCACTCGTGCGCACCCGGGAGCAACTTCCCACTCGGTCACCCATCCTGAAACTACTCCAAGCTGAGCATGCATAACTTTGGAGTTCTTTCCGAATGGGCTTCCGGAAAAGAAGGAATTCCTTATTGATATGAGTAGTCTATCATCCCTAATAAGCCAGGCTATCACACACCAGCTATATCTTCGCACGCAAGGAAGTGCCTCCTTATTACGCACAAAAAAATAATACCCTGCTGCTAGGTGGGACCCACCATATTTGGAGGCTAACTTGTGGGCCTACTAAGTTGACACGAACGCACGGCTTTTTCAACTTAGTCAATATAAACGATTCTAGCTGCAGTGGCCGTACGATGTCCATCCAACGGTTGTCGTGCTTCTTCAACCTCTGGTCTTCTTGCTCCAGCCGCCCAAACCAGCGCCGGACGTGTCGCCTGCTCCTGCCTCTCATGCCCAGCTGTGCTGCCGCATAGGCCTCACCGTCCCACCCTACTCCCATCGCTGGCCTGGCCATCCTTGTACTCACCCAACCTCTTGTTATTCTCCGGCGATGGCAGCCTCACACTGCAGCCGAACCAGTAAACCCTCATACTCCCCTCCGCGTAGGAAACAACTGCCTAGTCTTCCCCGGCTTCGAGTCATTTCCTTCCTAGGCCTCGCCGTCGTCCACCGCCTTGGTGCTCTTGGCGCGGCGTGGTCAACGTGGTCAAGGAACGACTTCCATCGGAAGAGGAATGTACGTGGAGAGGCTGACAGCTGGGTCCAAGGCCGCAGCAAGGAAGTGCCTCCTTATCACGCGCAAAATAATTATTCCTCCACCTGACAGCGGGCACCCACCGGAAGGGCCTTGATGACCCACAAGTATAGGGGATCAATTGTAGTCTTTTAGATAAGTAAGAGTGTCGAACCCAACAAGGAGCAGAAGGAAATGACAAGTGGTTTGCAGCAAGGTATTCTCTGCAAGCACTGAAATTATAAGTAGCGAGCAGTCTGATAGCAAGATAATTTGTAACGAGCAAGTAATGAATATAGCAACAAAAGTGCATCAAGGTTGACCAATCCTTTTGAGGCAAAGGACGGGCCAAAACTGTCTCTTATAATAAGCAAAGCGTTCTTGAGGGTACACGAGAATTTCATCTAGTCACTTTCATCATGTTGGTTTGATTTGTGTTCACTACTTTGATAATTTGATATGTGGGCGGACCGGTGCTTAGGTGTTGTTCTTACTTGAAAAAACCTCCTACTTATGATTAACCGCCTCGCAAGCATCCGCAACTACGAGAAAAGTGATAAGAATAAATTCTAACCATAACATTAATCTTTTGGATCCAATCGGTCCCTTACGGAATAGCGCATAAACTAGGGTTTAAGCTTCTGTCACTCTCGCAACCCATCATCTAATAACTACTCCACAATGCATTCCCTTAGGCCCAAATATGGTGAAGTCATGTAGTCGACGTTCACATGACACCACTAAGGGAATCACAACATACATACTATCAAAATATCAAACACATATCAAGGTCACATGATTACTTGCAATAAGATTTCTCCATGACCTCAAGAACAAAAGTAACTACTCACAAATGCTAATCATGCTCAAGATCATAGGGGTATTAAATAGCATATTGGATCTGAACATATAATCTTCCATCAAATAAACCATATAGTAATCAACTACAAGATGTAATCAACATTACAAGTCACCCACAAGCACCAATCTATAGTTTCGGTACAAAGATTGAACACAAGAGATGAACTAGGGTTTGAGAGTAGATGGTGCTGTTGAAGATGTTGATGGAGATTGCCCTCCCCAAGATGGGAGAGTTGTTGGTGATGATGATGACGATGATTTCCCCCTCCGGGAGGGAAGTTCCCCCGGCGGAATCGCTCCGCCGGAGGGCAAAAGTGCTCCTGCCCAAGTTCCGCCTTGAGACGATGGCTCTTTGTCCCGAAAGTCCTCTCCTTATTTTTTTAGGTCAAAATGACTTATATACCAGAAGATGGGCACCGGAGGTGGGCTGGACTGAGCACAACCCACCAGGGCGCGCCTGGGCCTCCTAGCGCACCTAGGTGGGTTATGCCCACCTGGTGGCCCCCCTCTGGTACTTATTGGCTCCAATATTTCTTATTTATTCCATAAAAATTCCTCGTGAAGTTTCAGCTCATTTGGAGTTGTGCAGAATAGGTAGCCTGACGTAGCTTTTTCAGGTCCAGACTCCCAGCTGTCGGAATTCTCCCTCTTTGTGTGAACCTTGCATATTATGAGAGAAAAGGCATTAAAATTACTCCAAAAAGCATTATTATGCATAAAAACATTATAAATAACAGTAGGTAAACATGATGCAAAATGGACGTATCAACTCCCCCAAGCTTAGACCTCGCTTGTCCTCAAGCGAAACCAAAATCAAAAAACATGCACACATGCTTAGAGAGAGAGGTGTCGATAAAAACAAAATACGGGCGTAGAAGCATCATGTAAATTATTATAACAGCAACAAACTTTAACATAAAACTTTTATCATAGACTTATCATGAATAAGTCTTCATCACAACATCAAAGTATAAAGCATAAACTCTATTGGAAACCAACAAACAATGTTCTCAGTCATCATCTTTTTAGGAAGGGTCACGTATCGGAGCCTTTAGTCTTCTATGATTGCTAACACTCACTGCATACACATGAGCAAAACATTTCAACCGGACACATATCAAGATAGGGGCTTATAATTTCGCCTCCCAACGTATTCACCTCAAGGGTGATGTCAACAATAATAACTCATGCTACCCATATCCAACTTGATATATGTGCCTAGATCTTTCCTCAACATGATGCTTTCCAAAAGAGAAAAATAAAAGGGAATAGAGAGAAAAACTTTGACTCTTGCATGAAAGTAAATACATAAAAGTAAAAGATAGGCCCTTCGCAGAGGGAAGCAGAGGTTGACATGCACTTTTTGTTTGTATGCTCAATCCCTTAGTGCAAGAGAACGTCACATTATATTGCCCCTTATGATAGCAACCTTTATTATGCAGTCTGTCGCTTTTATTCTTTGTCATCATAAGTTCGTACAACGCTCACTTTTCTCTTACACTAATTGATCTAACACTTTTAGAAGCAATTTTTATTGCCATATTGCACCGATGACAACTTACTTGAAGGATCTTACTCAATCCTTAGGTAGGTATGGTGGACTCTTGAAAATAAGATTTGGGTTTAAGGGTTTTTGGATGCACAAGTAGTATCTCTACTTGGTGCGGAATTTTTGGCTAGCAAAGATGGGGGGCAAACACCACATGTTGAAGGATCTATGACAATATAACTTCTATGTGAATATGAACAAACATAAAACATTACGTTGTCTTCCTTGTCCAACGTCAACAATTTTGGCATATAATATTTTGATGGGGGCTCACAATCACAAAAGATTTACAAGATAGTGTATTTGCATGTGAATATTCTCTTACCTTATTAATTCTTTCATGAATTGCATCATTGACCAATGCTATGTTTGTCAATCTCCAACAGAATTTTCTACTTATACTTTTCCTTATGTGATGTCATTACTTACCATAAGATTAGCATATGATCTTTTTCATTTATTTCCTTTGTTTTTATTGAAACATGAAAGTAAAGAAATCAAAACTCAAACTAAACTTTATTATATATCTCGCACATGATTACAAGGATAGATCACTAAGCAAACTCTCGAAAAGGAAGGATCGAACTAAATTTTTATTCATCTAAAGCAAAAGATAACTATGGATCGAACTAAGATAAATAAAGGCAAAAGATAGTGGAGGTGATACGATACCGGGGCACCTCCCCCTAGCTTGGCGCAAGCTAAGGGGAGTGCCCATACCCGATACTCAATTTTCTTTTGGTGATGAAGAAGGAGATGGTGGTGAGATAACTCCCAATATATCCATGAATGGCTCCTTCAAGCCTTGAATCTCACGAAGGGCTTTATGAAGCAACTCAGTGTTTTTCTCCACTTCAGCCATGATATGTTTATTCTCCGGCCACCAAGAACTTGTTCATGCATCACTTTCTCTTGGGCGAGATATGTCCCAATTGGACGGTATGTGCACACGAGGAGTATTCTCGAACCCATAATTGTGAATCAAATTGTGAAAATTGTTACGATGTAACCTGTGTAAAGGCCTCCTTGGTGGTAGTACTTTGTGCACTTCGGGGCTCTCTTGATTGTTTGATGATCTCATGGGTTGAAGAGGATTAGGACAAGTGGAGATGCCAGCCAGTGTGCCTCTCTCGGAAGCCGGAGGGTGAACTCCAGGGGAGTTTCCTTCATCTTCCTCCATGGCAAGCAGGGCTTGCTCGACCACCAGCGCTTGATCTCCGATGGCCTCCTGGCTCTTGCCCCCTTCGAGAGGTTCTTCGGGCCCCTCTCTCTTCAGCTCGATCTTCATCAACCAAGCATCCTCTTCTACTTTGTTGGAGGAGGGAGAAGACATGATGCCTGGCTTAACAGATCTGATCGAAACAGCAAGAAAAGAAAACAGAAGATTTCTCTGTGGCACGGTGGTCAATAGGTTCGGGGGGTATATAAAGATTTTTTTATATTTGGAAACAAGCAAACGAAAGAAAAACGGAGTCCGGAATGTACCCGAGGTGGGCACAACCCACCTGGGCGCGCCCGGCAAGCCAGGCGCGCCCTGGTGTCTTGTGCCCACCAGGGGTGCCTTCCTGATTGTTTCTTATTTTCCTAATTTTTGTTATATTCCAAAATGGACAGAAAATATTTTTGCAGATTTTTCGGAGTCCGTTTACTTACCGTATCACGTACCTCCTCTTTTTCACGATTCTGGAGTGTTCCGGAAGGTTTCCTTAATGTGTTTTTCCAGTGTCATAGTTTGGACAATATTGCTTTCAACATTAATGGGCGTACCTGAGATATAGTGTTTTATTCGTTGCCCATTAACAACCTTCGGGTTAGTACATTCGGCATTATTTATTTGATAGCTCCAGATCGATAAACCTCCTCGATAACATAGGGTCCTTCCCATTTGGAGAGGAGTTTTCCTGCAAAGAATCTGAAATGAGAGTTGTACAAAAGGACATATTCTCCAACCTTGAACTCACACTTTTGGATTCTTTTATCATGCCATCTTTTAAGTTTTTCTTTAAATAACTTGGCATTTTCATAAGCTTGGGTTCTCCATTCATCTAATGAGCTAATATCAAATAACCTCTTCTCACCAGCAAGTTTGAAATCATACTTGAGTTATTTAATTGCCCAATAAGCTTTATGTTCTAACTCAAGAGGCAAATGACAAGCTTTTCCATAAACCATTTTATAAGGAGACATACCCATAGGATTTTTATATGCTGTTCTATAAGCCCAAAGTGCATCATCTAATTTCGTAGACCCATTCTTCTGGGACCTATTGACAGTCTTTTGCAAAATTAATTTTATTTCTCTATTGCTAAGTTCAACTTGACCACTAGACTAAGGATGATAGGGTGATGCAATTATATGGTTAACATCATACTTGGCAAGCATTTTACGGAAAGCACCATGAATAAAGTGTGAACCACCATCAGTCATTAAATATCTACGGACTCCAAACCTTGGGAAAATAACTTCTTTAAGCATTTTAATAGAGGTGTTGTGATCAGCACTACTAGTTGGAATAGCTTCTACCCACTTAGTAACATAATCAACAGCAACCAAAATATGAGTATACCCATTAGAGGAAGGAAAAGGTCCCATGTAATCAAATCCCCAAACATGAAATGGTTCAATAGCAAGTGAATAATTCATAGGCATTTCTTGACACTTACCAATATTACCTATTCTTTGACATCCATCACAAGATAAGACGAACTTACGAGCATCCTTGAAGAGAGTAGGCCAATAAAACCCAGATTGCAATACCTTGTGAGCAGTTCTATCTCCCGCATGATTTCCTCCATAAGCTTCGGAGTGACATTTTCGTAGGATTTGTTCCTGTTCATGCTCAGGTACACAACGTCTAATAATACCATCTAGTCCTTCTTTATAAATATGTGGGTCATCCCAAAAGTAATGTCTTAAATCATAGAAGAATTTTTTCTTTTGTTGGTATGTGAAGCTAGGTGGTATATATTTAGCAACAATATAATTAGCATAGTCAGCATACCAAGGGGTGTTATGAGAAACATTTATTGCAGCTAACTGCTCATCAGGAAAGCTATCATTAATAGGTTGTGGGTCATCAAGAATATTTTCAAGCCTAGACAAGTTATCAGCCATGGGGTTCTCCGCTCCTTTTCTATCAGTGATATGCAAATCAAATTCTTGTAGCAAAAGAACCCATCAAATAAGCCTAGGTTTGGCATCTTTCTTTTCCATAAGATACTTTATTGCGGGATCATCAGTGTGAACAATTACTTTTGAATCTACAATATAGGATCTAAATTTATCACAAGCAAACGCCACTGCTAGAAATTCTTTTTCAGTAGTAGCATTATTTCTTTGTGCACTATCTAGAGTTTTACTAGCATAATGAATAACATTCAGTTTCTTATCAACTCTTTGTCCTAGAACATCACCAACAGCATAATCACTAGCATCGCACATAATTTCAAAAGGCAAGTTCCAATTAGGTGGTTGAATAGTAGGTGCAGAAATTAAGGCTTTCTTGAGTGTTTCGAAGGCTTCTAAACAATCATCATCAAAAACAAAAGGAATATCCTTTTGCAAAAGATTTGTAAGAGGCCTAGAAATTTTAGAAAAGTCTCCAATAAATCTCCTATAGAACCCAGCATGACCAAGGAAACTACGAATACCTTTGATATCTTTAGGACATGGCATTTTCTCAATTGCATCAACCTTAGCTTTGTCCACCTCAATATCTCTTTCAGAAATTTTATGGCCCAAAACAATACCTTCGTTAACCATAAAGTGGCACTTCTCCCAATTCAAGACAAGATTTGTTTGCTCACATCTCTGCAAAACTCGATCAAGATTGCTTAAACAATCATCAAAAGACTTCCCATAAACAGAAAAGTCATCCATGAAAACCTCAACAATTTTTTCACAAAAGTTAGAGAATATAGCAGTCATACATCTTTGAAAGGTAGCAGGTGCATCGCATAAACCAAAAGGCATACGTCTATAAGCATAAGTTCCAAAAGGACAAGTAAAAGTGGTCTTTTCTTGATCAGGTTGAGAAACAGGTATTTGTGAAAAACCAGAATATCCATCAAGGAAGCAAAAATGCGTGTGCTTAGATAACCTTTCTAGCATTTGATCAATAAAAGGCAGAGGGTAATGATCTTTTCTAGTTGCTTTGTTCAATTTTCTAAAATCAATTACCATTCTGTAGCCTGTAACAATTCTTTGTGGAATAAGTTCATTTTTGTCATTAGGAACAATAGTAATACCTCCTTTCTTACCCATCTACTATCAACTATAGGATAGATTATACCTGCTTCCAGAAGTTTTAATATTTCCGTTCTTACCACTTCTTTCATCTTCGGATTTAACCGACGTTGGTGATCAACAACGGGTTTAGCATCAGGTTCCATATTAATCTTGTGCTGACATAGAGTGGGACTAATGCCCTTTAAATCATCAAGAGTATACCCAATAGCATCTCGGTGCTTCCTTAGAACTTTCAATAATCTTTATTCTTCATGTTCTGAAAGGTTAGCACTAATAATAACAGGATATATCTTCTTCTCATCAAGATAAGCATATTTCAAAGTGTCTGGCAATTGTTTTAATTCAAACACAGGATCACCTTTAGGTGGAGGAGAACCTCCTAGATTTTCAATAGGCAAATTGTGTTTAAGCAGAGGACGTTGTTCAAAGAAAATCTTATGTATTTCATTTCTTTCATGCATATGTAAATTATTTTCATGGTCTAGCAAATATTGTTCTAAAGGATCAGTAGGAGGTACGGCAACAGAAGCAAGACCAGCAATTTCGTCCTTACTAGGCAATTCTTTCTTATGACGCTTTCTACTAAACTTGGAAAAATTAAACTCATGAGACTCATCACCAAAACTAACACCGACGGATTGTTTCTCACAATCTATTTTAGCATTAACGGTGTTCAAGAAAGGTCTACCAAAGATAATGGGACAAAAGACATCTTGAGGAGAACCAAGAACAAGAAAATTAGTAGTGTATTTTATTTTCCTACACAAGACTTCAACATCTCTAACAATCCCAAGTGGTGTGATGGTGTCTCTATTAGAAAGTTTAATAGTAACATCTATTTCTTCTATTTCAGCAGGTGTTATGTCATTCATAATTTCTTGATATAAAGTAAAAGGAATAGCACTCACGCTAGCACCTATGTCACATAAACCATGATAACAGTGATCTCCAATCATAACTGAGACAACAGGCATGCCAACAACGGGTCTATGTTTATCTTTCATCGGGTAAATAACATGCCCATCTATATTTCCAACCAGGAGATCCTTAACCATAGCAACACTAGGTTCTACCTTGATTTGTTCAGCTGGTTTAGGTGTTCTAATATAACTTTTGTCGACCACAGTTGATACTTTAGCATGTTCCTTCATCCTAACAGGGAAAGGTGGTTTTTCAATATAAGCAGTAGGAACAACTAGATCAACATTATAAATAATAGTTTCATCTTTAGCTATTACTAGTTCTTTATTTTTTTTTCAATAATAGGTGGGTGTATTAAAACCACTTCTCCTTAGGGAGATCAACATGAGTAGCAAAAGATTCACAAAAGGAGGCTACTATCTCAGAGTCAAGTTGTCACGCCCAATAGCCGACACTATCCTAAAGAGACACGAAGGTCCCACCAAGGATAGAACCGCATACTGACACGCTTTTGCAAGGTGGATATCATTGCCTCAAACCATTTCATAAATAATTGGGGATACATACAAGGCATACAAATGCCACAAGAATACATCAACACATCATACATAAGATCAACATCCGACTACGGATGAAACACAAACAGAAGCTCAAACGACATCCACCCTGCTAGCCCAGGCTGCCGACCAGGAACCTATCCCTCGAATGAATAAGCGGAACAAGAACTCCAAAACAATAAACATCGCTCTCACGTCATGATCATCGCGTTACCTGTACCTGCAACTGTTGGTGTAGTAATCTGTGAGCCACGAGGACTCATCAGTCCCATTACCATGGGTATCAAGACTAGCAAATCTTAATGGGTAAGGAATGGTTAAGTGGTGAGGTTGCAGCAGCGGCTAAGCAAAGTATAGTGGCTAACTTACGAATACAAGAATAAGATGAGAAGCTACACAAACGGTCGCAAACTAGTAATGATCAAGAAGTGATCCTGAACTACTTATGATCAAACATAACCCAACCGTGTTCTCCTCTCGAACTTCCCCAAAAACAGACAATCAGGGTTATGCAACGCGGTTGGTGTATTTTAATAGAGTTTACTTCAAATCCTCTACAACCGGATATTAACAAATTCCCATCTGCCACATAACCGCGGGCACGGCTTTCGAAAGTTTAAACCCTGTAGGGGTGTCCCAACTTAGCCCATGACAAGCTCACGATCCGCGGAGACAATCCTCCATCGCGGGACCCTTCGATCAGACTCGGAATCTCGGTGCACAAGATATTTCGACAATGGTAAAACAAAACCAGCAAGACCTCCCGATGCACCAACCTAGCCTGATAGGAGTAGCACGATCTCGTTCTCAGGGTACACCGGATGAGCTAAGCGTACGGGTACCAGCATAACCCAAGTTGCCAAGGGACGGTCCCGCACGTTGCTCTAGTTTAGACCAACACTCATGTGGAGCACTGGCCCGGGGGGTTGATTAAAAGACCTCGGGTGTCGGCGGGTCCCTATGCAAGTTTTAGTTGTTATTAGGCAAATGGTAGAACCAATGTTGGGCCTTGCTGGAAGAGTTTTATTCAAAGCGAAACATCGAGAGGGTCCCATACCCCTCATCATGTTAGGGACGCAAAATCAAGGAACATAACACCGGTATGACGGAAACTAGGGCGGCAAGAGTGGAACAAAACACCAGGCATAAGGCCGAGCCTTCCACCCTTTACAAAGTATATCGATGCATTAATCAAATAAGAGATATTGTGATATCCCAAAATATCCAAGAAACCATGTCCCAACATGGAACAACCTGCAACTGCACCTGCAACTAACAATGCTATAAGAGGGGCTGAGCAAAGTATAAGAGGGGCTGAGCAAAGCAGTAACATAGCCAAACAACGGTTTGCCAGGAAGGGTGAAAAAGGTTAGAGGCTATCATGGCAATTTGGGAGGCTTGATAAACAACTGGTAGGTAGCGCGACATAGCGATAGCATCGAGACAACTAGCATAGCAAAGATAGTAGTGAGATCCAAGGTGACGGTCATCTTGCCTGAGATCCCTCTAGGAAGAATATCGAGTCCATGAAGTAGACGAACCGACGTAGTTGAACGGATCCTCACAATCGCAATGTAACAAAACTATCAAGGAGAAGCGCAACCAGAAAGAAGCAAACATCATGGTAAACAACCATCAGATAAACATGGCATGATGCACAAACAAGTATGATGCATGTCCGGTTTAATGATTCATGGCATGGCAAAGTGCAACAAACAATACTACAGATTAAGTGGAGTTTAATATGCAACGGGCTGCATATTGACGAACGCCACATTCAAGTTATTTAGTTCTCTCCCGTTTATGTACGCAACAATATTAAATGTTGTTAAACATGGCAAGAGGGTGAACATAAGTAAACTAACTATTTAGGCAAGTTTAAATGAGGCCGGAACAACAAACAACAATTCCGGAAAAAAAAACCATATGCATATTTTGAATTTGGTACTGTTCTGCCCTAAAACATAATTTATAGTTGTTAAACAGTAAAACAAAGTGAACCATGTTAATCTATGCATTTTTTACCCCATTTACATATAAAGTTTATTTAAAATGGAGCTACGGTTATTTAATTATGAAATAAATCATTTTAGCATGATATTTAAGCAAATTTAACCAAACAGCAAGTTTAACCATTTCAAACATGGATGAAAGTGGCATATTAGTAAAGTACATGAAATTCTAAGCATTTTACATGTTTAAATCATTTTAATCCGATGCACGGTTGTGAAGTTATTAAATGCATGATCATGAAGGGGGTTTTCTGCCAAACTGCCAACTCTGGATAAATGCTAAAATCGCAACAGAGGAAAAAACACTATCGGGCTGAAACAGAACTGAGTTGGGCTAGGGAAGCTGCTCACATCGGGCCTTGGCTGAAGCAGGCCGACTGGGCTGGTTGGATCGAATGAGGGGAGGGGGCGTGGTCAACGCTCGAACGACTCGAGGCAGAGGCAGGGGCGTCCTCCTCCTGCTCGATGCAGAAGCAGAGGAAGAAGGTGAGGCGGGGTGGCTCGAGGTGGCTGACGACGGGGATGGCCGAGCCCGACGGATCTGGTCGGAGATGGTGGCCGGAGGCAGCAGCAGTTGGTTGAGGTCCGGACGGGGCGCCATGGTCTCCACCTGCGAGAGAGACGGACGGGGTGAGGGAGAGGGAGAAGAACCAGAGGAGGAAGGGAAGGAAGAGTGAGAGGGAGAGGAGCAGACGCTTGGCGCTGGACCTGCGGTGCTGCCGTCGGTGAGGCGACATCGCAAGGAGGCAGGGTCCAGCAAGTCCGGCGAGGTGAGGTGGTCGTGGACGTGGAGGAAGCTGCGGCCTCGGATGCTCGCGGGCCCAGGGGCGCGCGAAGCAGGCGACCTTGACGCAGGGGAGAGGTGGAGGCGTGGATTCGGCGAGGTGGCGGAGATCCCCCGATGGCCAAGGCGCCTGTTGTGCTCCTGTGGTGGCGACGAAGCAGAGGAACGGCAGCTTGGCGCACCGACGAAGGGCAACGCCAGAACGGTTGGGGGCGCGGGTCTCCAAGGCGGCAAGGAGCTCCGGGTCGGCGGTCAAGATCCATGGCAGTCGCTGCTGTAGCTGACCATGGCGGGCTCCCTGCTCACATAATGAGAGAAAGGCAGGGAGATGAGAGATGAATACAGGAGGAGCACGGGAAGATGAAGAAGAAGGGGGCGTCGGCGCTCATCTCCGGCGAAGCTTGCCGGCGGTGAAGTGGCACTAGGCAAAGGGGATCGAGCGCAGAGGCACAAGAGGAGGAGCTCGCTGGCTGGATGAGAAGGGGATCTGGGAGGATCCTGAGGTGGATTTGGTGGAGTGGCGGCGGCAAGGGACAACCCTCCTCGAATTTAGGGTTTTGGTCAGATTTGGTTAGGGGGTGGTCTATATATATATATGAAAAAGAGGGATAGTTTGGATCATCCGATTAAAATCGGACGGTCCGAGGTAAATAGGTTAGGTAGCTCAAATAAGAAACCGAAAATACTTTAGGATGTTTGGGGATGATTTGGACCCATCGGTAACGACAGCCCGAGTCAGGTTCGAGACAGTTTTCGGACGTGCACAAGGGGAGGTATGTGCACTGTGCAGAGAGGTTATGCGGCCAGACAAGAGGGAAGCAAACCCGGTTGGTCTCGGAACGGTCAACGAAGGCAAGGGGAAACGCGGCAACTACAAACGGATGCAAAGTTTTATGAAAACATGCAGATGCAATGCACATGATGCGATGATGAAATGCAACAAGCAAATAAAACGCACGGCGATCACGAAGAACATGGAAGGCGTCTGGAGCGTCGGTCTCGGGTCGTCACAACACTCCTCCACTTACAAGAGATCTTGCCCCGAGATCTAAGGATGGCACCGGGGCGAAACGGAAGAGCAAGAGGTAAAACAAAGTTGCTTCTTTGACAAACGAGTGAAACCACGAACCTTGAGAGGTTAAAAACTTGCAAGAACGGAGAGAACACAACGGAAATGAACGAAACTGAGAGCACTCTAGTAGAAATGAGGAACACCATGAGAAACTTGGAGGTTGCACATGCATGAATGAAAAACTCAATGAACGACAATTACTTTGAAACCAGTCAGGTTGAAACGAAATAGAGAAGGAATGAGAGCGAAAAGAATTCAGACAACACTCCGGTAGAAAAGAGAAGGAAAACTTGATAAGATGAAAAGAACTTGAAGAGATGACACAACACTCCGGTTAAATGGATAAGCAAGGAAAACAACATGATCTTAAAAAAACGAGATGATTGGACGAAGAGAGCAACATCACAATGCCTCTGGAACGAACGAATAGAAGCTAGATCATCGGAATAAGAGAACGGAGAAGGAAATGACAACTTCTACCACAACTGAGTTTGGAAAGCATCCTTGCCAGAAGGTTAGAACGGAGTTGTTGGAAAACCAAAAAACGAAAAGAATAAGCTTGTAGTGGGCTTATGGAAACATCTCAACATTATGAGGTGAAGATCAGCCACTAACGGAATCAATTGATTTGATTGAGAACACCAAAGAGATGAAAAACTTCTCTCACCAAGAGGATAGGAGAAAACTTGGGTCATTGATAAGAACCACAAATAGCAACATTCCCAATGGAAGGCTTTAGGTGTAATCTATACCAAGATAAACTCCAATGAAGAGATTGATGGGTTTAAAATATCTCATTCTTGACAACTTCACTTCGTGACTCCATATGAATCAAGAATGATATACTACCACCTCAAAAGATAAGGAAGAAGGGATTGCACTTTGAAATGCAAGATGAAGAATATTTGGACTCCTCAAAACAATGTTGAACACCATGTTTATTTTACAGTATAGCTTGGCGGATCTTAACTCCGAGAGAAATCTTTAAGAACAATTGAAGAATGAAAGGAATCCTTGACGAACCACCATGTTGAGCCTTCGTGAGAACACCGGAAACGGAAGAATGATAAGCCTTGCAATGATTTAGAAGTTGAAAACATAAGGTGAAGCCTTGCAATGATTTAGATGGAGCTTCGTGACTAGATAACCGAGAAAACTTGGAACTCCGGAAGAGAAAGATAAACTTGAAACTAAGAATTTCCTCATCATGGACAAACTCCAAAGGAAGGGATTAAACACCACGATGAAATAAGAATAAGAATTATGTTATGCTTATCCTCGTCGAATTAAATTGATGACAAGCAACGGAATTAGCATACTACTTATTCTCGTTGAAAAGGATTAAAGAGAGAGATATAGCACGAACTTACGAACTTGGGAAAGTCTTGAATGAACCACCGGTAGGATTTTGAAAAGAACAAACGAATTGATACGAACACGTGGGAAGAGAAATCTTGAACGAACCACCGTAAGAATTGAAAATGAAAGTAGCAAAGGCACAATTCACCGGGAAGAATTGGAAAATGAATAAAGATACTTAAGAGAATTTAAATACAAGAGAACGAAGAGATCACGAGATGACTAACTAATACTTGAACGATGCACCGGAAGAATTCGAGAATGAATGAAGAGACATCAATTTAGAATTATTGGAGAATGGAAGTTTAAAACTGAGAATGAATAACTTTTCTGAAATGATGGCCTCCGAAGAATCAAGAACCGAAGAAAAACTCATGAAATGTTTCGGATGGGTATGAAAAGAATTTCTCACGATAGAAACAATTATGAGGATGGCATGAAGCTAGAACCATGAATCTTCAAGAGAACAGACCAATATTTAGGAGAAATTATTCTTCGGTCTTCAAAGCTGAGAATGACAAGGAGGAGCACCACCAAATTGTTGAGGCACTCCGGAAGAATGAAGAATAGAAATGTTGAACCAACGATGAAAATATTTTAAAATCGATCTTGGAGAAGGAATATGACTGATGAAAATTCATTCTTACGTCACACCTTGAAAGGAATTGTGAATAACTCCAGAAAAATTAGAAGAGTGAGGTAAGATCCTGGGAAAGACCTGTGGGTTATGGGCCCACTCAAAAGAAACACCGTTGAAATGATTTTGAAGAGAGATTGCATTGGTTGAATTAAATGACTTGGATGAGATAACAACCTCGAAATAGCTTGAACGGATTAAGAATAGAAACTTGAATATTCTGAGATAATCTTAAGCACTCCGGAACAAATTGAATAGCGAGAGGTGAATGATTGAGAGGTGCACCAGCTTGGGAAATCATTGGACAAATGAAAGGAATATGCTCAACACCGAATCTTGAATTAACTCCACTGGGGAAGAAAATGAGAACAAAGAATGATGAACTTGTAAAGCATCTTCATGAGAATCACCGGGTAAGTACATTGATTGAAAATAATGAAGAGCCTTCACATGAATAAGATGTATAGTTGATTAAATATCTCTGAGTCCTTGAAGAAAAAGGGTGGGAGGGCGGGAAAACAAAGGCAACTTGGGATGAATGAAACAGACACCGTTGAGAAAAACCAAGAATTCGTCTTGCACATATTGAAAGGATCGGGTTAACTTGAAGGGAAGCACGCCGGTTGAAAAGAATTTACATGAAAATCTCGATGATCAAAAAGGATTAGCACTCCCATAGAAATATGAGAACACCGCTTAGGAACAGGTATGGAATCACCACTTCACTACGAAGCAACTCAATTACCACAACTCGAAACAAAACAAAGGATTTGGCTTAGGAAATTAGCCGGAGACAAACATATGATAGAGATTTCGCCCAAAGTGTTTGTGATGAGGCCCCACGGGCACGACGTACATCGGACATCATGAATAACAAACGAGACGTCCCCGAATCAGCATAGCTAAGGATTCTTTAAGACGCCTCGCGAACACTATAAATCGACCGTGAAAAACGAACCACTAGACGTTGGACCCCAATCTCAAATCATACATCTGTCGAAAAGAAATCCTGGCTAGCTACTTGAATTCCCACCTATGAACTCCCGAAACTTTCTGGTTATGCACTCTGGTGTTGGGGATACAGGGCAAGCAATATATCTCACCCAACTAAACAATCCCTGCATCCAGTTGTATCCATCCGTCAACACATAACCAGGCACCCTCGAAAATCGTGTACCTCGACCTTCGAAAAGCATCCGATATACGACCTGTGGAAATACTCCCGAACTCCCGCCCCAGTACTAGGTGGCGTCGAGGTTATCTCACCACAAACTGCATATAAGAGATTTTCGATGTCGGCAAAACTCAGGTATACCGGAACTACAACGATAAAATTGTGACGAGAACACCTCGGAGCTCAACTCCCCGGGACACTGCCACAACCCCTAAATGACAGGAGGCACCAAGAACAATGTTCTCGTCACAAAATTATCGGAACGACTCCAACATACCCGCGTGATCCTATTTGAGAGAAAAAGAGGAGAGGAAAGTCAAAGCATCTACGTCAGGAGTCCTCACTAGAGCGGCGAAGGGAGCTGAGGAGTAAAAGAATCCTACTCTCCGATATATATAATCCTAAGACTCAAAATAGTTTTCTTCTAGACTCAACAACGGCAGCGAACAAACAAGGGGGCTCCTATGGTCGGTCGAGGCTCTGATACCAACTTGTCACGCCCAATAGCCGACACTATCCTAAAGAGACTCGAAGGTCCCACCAAGGATAGAACCGCATACTGACACGCTTTTGCAAGGTGGATATCATTACCTCAAACCATTACATAAATAATTGGGGATACATACAAGGCATACAAATGCCGCAAGAACACATCAACACATCATACATAAGATCAACATCCGACTAGGGATGAAACACAAACAAAAGCTCAAACGACATCCACCCTGCTAGCCCAGGCTGCCGACCAGGAACCTATCCCTCGAATGAAGAAGCGGAATAAGAACTCCAAAACAATAAACATCGCTCTCGCATCATGATCATCGCGTTACCTGTACCTGCAACTGTTGGTGTAGTAATCTATGAGCCACGAGGACTCAGCAATCCCATTACCATGGGTATCAAGACTAGCAAATCTTAATGGGTAAGGAATGGTTAAGTGGTGAGGTTGTAGCAGCGTCTAAGAAAAGTATGGTGGCTAACTTACGAATACAAGAATAAGATGAGAAGCTACGCAAACGGTCGCAAACTAGTAATGATCAAGAAGTGATCTTGAACTACTTACGTTCAAACATAACCCAACCGTGGTCTCCTCTCGAACTTCCCCGAAAAGAGACAATCAAGGTTACACAATGCGGTTGGTGTATTTTAATAGAGTTTACCTCAAATCCTCTACAACCGGATATTAACAAATTCCCATCTACCACATAACCACGGGAACGGCTTTCGAAAGTTTAAACCCTGCAGGGGTGTCCCAACTTAGCCCATGACAAGCTCACGATTCGCGGAGACAATGCTCCATCGCGGGACCCTCCGATCAGACTCGGAATCCCGGTGCACAAGACATTTCGACAATAGTAAAACAAAACCAGCAAGACCTCCCGATGCATCAACCTAGCCTGATAGGAGTAGCGCGATCTCATTCTCAGGGAACACCGGATGAGCTAAGCGTATAGGTACCAACATAACCCAAGTTGCCAAGGGACGGTCCCGCACGGTGCTCTAGTTTAGACCAACACTCATGTGGAGCACTGGCCCGGGGGGTTGATTAAAAGACCTCGGGTGCCGATGCGTCCCTATGCAAGTTTTAGTTGTTATTAGGCAAATGGTAGAACCAATGTTGGGCCTTGCTGGAAGAGTTTTATTCAAAGCGAAGCGTCGAGAGGGTCCCATACCCCTCATCGTGTTAGGGACGCAAAATTAAGGAATATAACACCGGTATGACGGAAACTAGGGCGGCAGGAGTGGAACAAAACACCAGGCATAAGGCCGAACCTTCCACCCTTTACCAAGTATATAGATGCATTAATCAAATAAGAGATATTGTGATATCCCAAAATATCCAAGAAACCATGTCCCAACATGGAACAACTTGCAATTGCACCTGCAACTAACAATGCTATAAGAGGGGTTGAGCAAACTATAAGAGGGGCTGAGCAAAGCAGTAACATAGCCAAACAACGGTTTGCTAGGAAGGGTGAAAAAGGTTAGAGGCTATCATGGCAATTTGGGAGGCTTGATAAACAAGTGGTAGGTAGCATGACATAGCGATAGCATCGAGACAACTAGCATAGCAAAGATAGTAGTGAGATCCAAGGTGACGGTCATCTTGCCTGAAATCCCGCTAGGAAGAAGATCGAGTCCATGAAGTAGACGAACCGACGTAGTCGAACGGATCCTCACAATCGCAACGTAACCAAAACTATCAAGGAGAAGCGCAACCGGAAAGAAGCAAACATCATGGTAAGCAACCATCACATAAAGATGGCATGATGCACAAACAAGTATGATGCATGTCCGGTTTAATAATTCATGGCATGGCAAAGTACATCAAACAACACTACAGATTACGTGGAGTTCAATATGCAACGGGCTGCATATTGACGAACGCCACATTCAAGTTATTTAGTTCTCTCCCGTTTATGTACGCAACAATATTAAATGTTGTTAAACATGGCAAGAGGGTGATCATAAGTAAACTAACTATTTAGGCAAGTTTAAATGAGGTCGGAACAACAAACAACAATTCCAGAAAAAAACCATATGCATATTTTGAATTTGGTACTGTTCTGCCCTAAAACATAATTTATAGTTGTTAAATAGTAAAACAAAGTGAACCATGTTAATCTATGCATTTTTCTACCCCATTTACATATAAATTTTATTTAAAATGGAGCTACGGTTATTTAGTTATGAAATAAATTATTTTAGCATGATATTTAAGCAAATTTAATCAAACAGCAAGTTTAAACATTTCAAACATGGATGAAAGTGGCATATTATTAAAGTACATGAAATTCTAAGCATTTTACATGTTTAAATCATTTTAATCCGATGCACGGTTGTGAAGTTATTAAATGCATGATCATGAAGGGGGGTTTCTGCCAAACTGCCAACTCTGGATAAATGCTAAAATCGCAATAGAGGAAAAAACACTATCGGGCTGAAACAGAACTGAACTGGGCTGGGGAAGCTACTCACATCGGGCCATGGCTGAAGCAGGCCGGCTGGGCTGGTTGGATCGAACGAGGGGAGGGGGCGCGGTCAACGCTCGAACGACTCGAGGCAGAGGCAGGGGCGTCCTCCTCCTGCTCGATGCAGAAGCAGAGGAAGAAGGCGAGGCGGGGTGGCTCGAGGTGGCTGACGACGGGGATGGCCGGGCCCGACGGATCTGGTCGGAGATGGTGGCCGGAGGCGGCAGCGGTTGGTTGAGGTCCGGACGGGGCGCCATGGTCTCCACCTGCGAGAGAGAGACATGCGGGGTGAGGGAGAGGGAGAAGAACCAGAGGAGGAAGGGAAGGAAGACTAAGAGGGAACGGAGCAGGGTCTTGGCGCTGGACCTGCAGTGCTGCCGTCGGTGAGGCGACGTCGCGAAGAGGCGGGGTCCAGCAGGTCCGGCGAGGTGAGGTGGTCGTGGACGCGGAGGAGGCTGCAGCCTCGGATGCTCGCGGGCGCAGGGACGCGTGAAGTAGGCGACCTTGACGCAGGGGAGAGGTGCAGGCGTGGATTCGGCGAGGTGGCGGAGATCCCCCGGCGGCCAAGGCGCCTGGTGTGCTCCTGTGGTGGCGACGAAGCAGAGGAACGGCGGCTTGGCGCACCGACGAAGGGCAACGCCAGAACGGTTGGGGGCGCGGGTCTCCAAGGCGGCAAGGAGCTCTGGGTCGGCGGTCGAGATCCATGGCAGTCGCTGCTGCAACTGACCATGGCGGGCTCCCTGCTCATAGAAAGGGAGAAAGGCAGGGAGATGAGAGATGGAGACATGAGGAGCACGGGAAGATGAAGAAGAAGGGGGCGTCGGCGCTCATCTCCGGCGAAGGGGATCGAGCGCAGAGGCGCAAGAGGAGGAGCTCGCTGGCTGGATGAGAAGGGGATCTGGGAGGATCCCGAGGTGGATTTGGTGGAGTGGCAGCGGCGAGGGACAACCCTCCTCGAATTTAGGGTTTTGGTCAGATTTGGTTAGGGGGTGCTCTATATATATATGAAAAAGAGGGATAGTTTGGATCATCCGATTAAAATCGGACGGTCCGAGGTAAATAGGTTAGGTAACTCAAATAAGAAACCGAAAATACTTTAGGGATGTTTGGGGATGATCCGGACCCATTGGTAATGACAGCCCGAGTCGGGTTCGGGACAGTTTTCGGATGTGCGCGAGGGGAGGTATGTGCACTGTGCAGAGAGGTTATGCGTCCAGACAAGAGGGAAGCAAACCCGGTTGGTCTCGGAATGGTCAACGAAGGCAAGGGGAAACGCGGCAACTACGAACGGATGCAAAGTTTTATGAAAACATGCAGATGCAATGCGCATGATGCGATGATGAAATGCAACAAGCAAATAAAACACATGGTGATCAGGAAGAACATTGAAGGCGTCTGGAGCGTCGGTCTCGGGTCGTCACACAAGTCCATATTTAGTGGTAAACTTTTGAAAAGCATCGGTATTCATAAAAGATTTAACACAATCAAAATTAAGCTTAATACCTGACTCTTTACCTTCATCGAGTTCCCAATCTTCAGAGTTGCGTTTAATTCTTTCTAAAAGATCCCACCGGAATCCAATAGTCTTCTTCATAAAGGAACCAGTACAAGAAGTATCGAGCATGGATCGATCATTGTGAGAAACCCGAGCATAAAAATTCTGAATAATAGTTTCTCTTTAGAGCTCATGATTGAGGCATGAATATAACATTGACTTAAGCCTCCACCAAGCAAGAGCGATACTTTCTCCTTCACGAGGCCAAAAATTATATATATAATTCCGATCACGATGAACTAGATGCATAGGATAAACTTTCTGGTGAAACTCCAATTTCTATCGATTCCAATTCCAAGATCCAATATCATAGCGTAGCCTATACCATGCCAATGCTTTTTCCCTTCAAAGATAAAGGGAAAACCTTCTTCTTAGATTCATCTCCGGGTAAACCTGCATGCTTAAACAATTCACAAATTTCATCCGCATATATCAAGTGCATATCAGGATGTTCGGTTCCATCTCCTGCATAAGGATTAGCTACCAGTTGTTCTATCATACCCGAAGGAATTTCATATTCAATATTTTCAGTAGGTGCAGTGGGTTGAGGGACAACTAATTGTGGTTCTGGTCGAGGTGAAGATACCCCGAACAAACCCCTCAAAGGATTGTTCTCCATAGTGTCGGTGTCAAAACCGGCGGATCTCGGGTAGGGGGTCCCGAACTATGCATCTAGGATCGATGGTAACAGGAGACGGGGGACACGATGTTTACCCAGGTTCGGGCCCTCTCTATGGAGGTAATACCCTACTTCCTGCTTGAGTGATCTTGATGAATATGAGTGTTACAAGAGTTGATCTACCACGAGATTGTAATGGTTGAACCCTAGAAGTCTAACCTATGTGAATATGGTAATGAGTATATCTATCCGGACTACGCTCTCCGGTTTATATAGACACCGGCGAGATCTAGGGTTACATGGAGTCGGTTACATCAGAGGGAATCTACATAGTCGGTTGCCAAGCTTGCCTTCCACGCCAAGCAGAGTCCAATCCGGACACGGGTACAGTCTTCGGTCTTCATGTCTTCACAGCCCATCAATCCGGCCCAAAGGATAATAGGCCGGACGCCCGAGGACCCCTTAGTCCAGGACTCCCTCAGTAGCCCCTGAACCTGGCTTCAATGACGAGGAGTCCGGCGCGCAGATTTGTCTTCGGCATTGCAAGGCGGGTTCCCTCCTTCCGAACTCCAGAATAGTCTTCGGATGTAGTAAGTATATCCGGACCTGTGTATATAATTGCAGAGAATACAATATTCCACGAGTCCAATTTGCTGACAACTGTTTATGACATCATATCATCCCTGCCCGGTTACTATTTCCAACTGTTGGCTAGCACGTCGCCCCACGTCTCGGGACGCGATTTCACTAGCACATCTTGTCAAGGCAGAGATCATGTTCCCTTATTCACGGGATTTTCATTAATGTAGGCGTGGGTAACCCAACTGTCCCCTGGGCACAACTCCTTGGGGATAGGTAAGTTTCGAGACCCAGGTGGAGACGCTCCGTATTTGGGGTCTTTATACAGGGACCCAGACTCGTCTTCTTCCTTTGCACTTGCTCCTTCCTCAACCCCAGCCACCCCAAGTCCCAACCCTCGGGTTCGAATTGCCACCAGCCCTAATCATTTCTGGATCCAGCCGTCAAGGCCGGTGGGTGGCCTCTTCTGTCACAGAGGAGGATATTACGAAGCTCCGCGCAGCGAGGTATCTGACCCCGGAAATCCTTCATCGGCTTCCTGCACAGGGGCAGGTTATCCCTACCCCCACATCTGGCGAGAGGGTAGTATTTGTGTCCCACTTCCTCCACGGGTTAGGGTTCGCGCTTAACCCCTTCGTCCGGGGGCTCATGTTCTACTATGGGCTCGATTTTCACGATCTGTCCCCGGACTCTATTCTCCTCATCTCGACATTTATCGTCACGTGTGAGGCCTTCCTCCGGACTCCTCCGCACTTTGGTTTGTGGCTTAAGACCTTTGACGTGAGGCCGCAGGTGGCAGAGGAGGAGCAGACAGAGTGCGGCAGCATCATAATAGGCAAGCTTGCCAGAGCGGTTTGGTTTGAAGGATCTTTCGCCAAGTCTTCCAACCTATGGCAGCAGGGGTGGTTTTATATCAACGAGCCGTGGGGCTCCAAGTGGGCGGCTATGCCTGCGTTCCGACCCGTACCTCCAATTCAGCTTGCTTCATGAATCAATAAGGGATTGGACTGGGGATCTGTCAATGAAGTGCAGACTCTGCAAAGTCGCATCTGAAGCCTTACCGAGAAGGGCATCGATCTTGTGAACATCGTTCAAGTAATGCTAGTCCGCTGGACCCTGCCATGTCAGTGGCGGCCTCTCCGTATGTGGGAGTTTAATCCAGAAGGGCGGCGGACTCTTCAGCACTTCTTCGGCACCACGCAAGAAGGAATGTGGAAATTATATTTCGGGGAACGACAGCAATGGCCGGACACCACCGAAGATGTTGGCCTTGACTGTAATCATCTGGGCACTACGGTAAGTATCCAATCTCCGAACACCTTCCATCCAAGCATCTCTTGACAAGATACTGAACAATCCGTCCCTATACAGGACTGGATAAAGAAAGCGGTGTTAATCTGGTGTCCGGCGCCCCTTCCCGAAGACTCTGCAACCGCCCTGCTGACGAGAATGCTGATTCCGACACCGTACCAGGTGTCTGCAGAGGGGGCGAGAGCGGGAAGCCCAGAGGTGATACCCGCCCTGAGGATGAATTAGACGCTGTGTTCGGGGAAAACAAAACCATTTTGCCCAAGGGCAAAGGTACAGAGGAAGCCCTCCATGGCAAAAAGAGGGCCGCTTCCGAAGATCAGGAGGGGAAGAGCAAAAAAGCCATCATCGGGCGGCTTGGGCCAGGCGAGCGATGCCGCCGTAGGGCTTTATGACGAGGACGAACCTCCAGCCAAACCGTCAGTGAAGCTGGGGCACTTTAAACGTACCTCATTCTTTTCCTATTAGTGAAGTAATCATCCGACATATGTGCATCCACGTAGGTTAACGCCTGGTGTTTCTCAATCGTCCTCCTCCTCGGGAGACCTTCTTCCGGAGATGATGGAGAGTCACACGCTTTCTGCGGCCTCCTCGCCCAACAGGGGGATGATACCGAGGTATCGTCCCGAAGGGCTCCTCCCGGTCGTCAAGTAGTGCAGGGAACGAAGAAGGCGTTACCCGAAGGTGGTGCCTCTTTCACTCCGGGTTCGGGAATCAAGAATGACGGCCCCGAACCGTCCGGTTTACAGCCGGAGACGATTCTGGAGGCGAGTAAGCGGATTCCTTCAAAGGAATGCCGTACTCCGGCGGCGGTTTCCGAAGACCCCAGAGCGCCGGAAATGCTGACGAACATGCTGCGACAAGCGTCCATTTCAGAGGAGCACCGTACCTTAATGGTTACGGTGGTCGAAAAGGTTCTATCCGCGAAGAGCGGATTGAACGAGGCCTTCTCGTGCCTTCTAAGAGGTTTT
The DNA here is from genome assembly GCF_018294505.1 of Triticum aestivum. Taxonomy (NCBI): domain Eukaryota; kingdom Viridiplantae; phylum Streptophyta; class Magnoliopsida; order Poales; family Poaceae; genus Triticum; species Triticum aestivum. The sequence goes on along the minus strand of NC_057814.1, from coordinate 322,146,917 downwards.
GAGGTTTGTGATGTAGTTTTGCCAATTGAATAATATTGATAGAATGCACCTGTTGTATATGCAGCAGCCCCTGGGACTCGGATTGCTTTCCGAAGAGAGCGATCGGAGGATCAAAAAGATATGCTCACGTACTAACCTTGATTTAACTTGTAATACAGGCTGCCTCCTCTCCTGCGGCTACCTGAAATACGGAAGTGGCCGAACTGCAGCGAAAGCTGGATATTGCAGAAGATGACATTGCATTGATCAACAGGCGTCTTGACGACTCGCAAGGTATATAATTCGAGCATTCCTACACCAATGTGTTTGTAATTTAGGCCTGACGCCGAAAAGAGTTTTATATGAAACGTGCATGAGTGCAGATGGTGCTGCCGCCGTTGAAGCTCTTCGGGTGGAGCTAGACCGGGCCAAGGAGCAGGCCCGGTGTAGTGATGCGGCTGCCGAGAAGGCATTGACTGATCTAAGATCCGAACAAGCAGCTCGGTGCCAAAATGAGGAGAAAATATCTGCACTGGCGCATGAATTGAAGAATACTGCCAGCCGCTGTGAATACCTTGAGAAGGATAATAAAGCCAAATGGCTGAACTTGATAAGGCCGTACGAGAGGCGAGTGAAGCTCGGTCTGAATCTAGGGCAGCTCATGAAGAGATTCGGCAGGCTAAGGAAATAGCGGCCGGTAAGCCCTTTTTGCTTCAGACTAAGTTTGGCGATCCGGACTATGCTCAGCTGAACCAGGTCCGGAGTTCTCCGGCTGAATTTTTGGACTTGCCGAAGAGTTCTTCCGATGCGGCGCAATTTTACCAAGCACAAGAGGGGTATGCAACGGAGAAGCTTTTCTGGTCACAATTTGGCGCATCGAAGCGCCCTCTGTTGCTGAATGAACAGATGTCCCAATGGGCCGAGCTTCATAGGATATCCGGCGACGCCATGAAGAACGTCATAATCCGGTTGTGGCCGACTGAGCCTGTTCCAAAGAGCTACTTTGGCCTGGTGCGGCGGCTTGTTGACGCGGTGCCACATATCGATGCTGTGAAGCAGTCGGCGTGCATTTAGGGTGCACGGATGGCCTTTGCCCGAGTCAAAACATTTTGGGGAAAGATGAAGGCCATCGATGTTACGGCAAGGAGTCCACCCAAGGGCAAGGACCGTTATGAGCCGGAGCACTATTTTGAAGACGTCTTAGAGGCCGCCCGCTTGATAGAGGGTCAATGCTCGAAAGACATAATGTTCGAGTGATGTGTATAATGGTTGTGACAGACAACTTCATAGTTAATCTATTTTTATGTTTTGCTCAAGAGCTTGTGTTCCTCCTGTGCGGCCGTTTTAATGTGATCTGAAAGTTTTCCAGTCGTCGGCTTCAGCCCCCTCGTAGGAAGTACGGGGGTGTTCGGAAAAGCATTTAATCACTCTTTATCCAACATCTTGGTCCATAAAGGAGGTGATAATGCGGCGAACCAGGCAATCGGACTATAGGGCGTTAACACTTTCACTTAGCCATAGGAGTTTTATCATGGGGCTACGACATAGCCCCTGGTATGCATACGGCGTATTATAATACGATGCCTTACATATTTTTATCTAAAAAAGATCCTTCGTGTGACACGGAGAATCGCTAAAGATTCGAATAAGTCGTCAAGTGGTTGACCAGCTCTCGCCGCATCATGACAGTCAGTTTTCGGCTTTCTCTACTGAGGTGCTCATCCGGTTTAGGCCAAGGCACAATCGCAGTAGTTCTCCATTTACTACCCTAGCCGATAGAGCGGAACGTAGGGTAGCAAGCACAGGAGCTGGGCAACCCAACTATTGACCAAAGACAATGATTCGGAGTTGATGCATATAAGGCCAAACTTGCGACGCCGAAGTACGCTATAGAGCCGTTCGGACTTTTACTGGCGACTCATTTGTTCCCATACCGGGCCCCTGGCAAGTTATGCCGAGGTGCGTCTTGTAAGGCAGCCGTTACGGCCGGACTCATTGTAGAAAGAGCATGGAAGATTAGTTCGGATAAGGTTTACTGGGAGCGGAGCAATATGCCAATGATAAATATATAGAAAGAGTAAAAACCACAACCCGGCTATTGGACATGCTCGGGGTTGGGAACGGAGGAAAAAGGCATAGTACAGGCTCAAAATAAAGAGTGTGGTCTACAAAAACTTATTTTGGACCTCATGTCGCATGTCTGCGTCGCCTGTCCTCGGGGAGGGGGAATCCTTAACGGAAGTGGCCCCCTAGGTGAGTGTACGGATCTGAACTCCGATAGAGTCCGATGTAGATGTTGTCCTGACGGTCACCTGTTTTTAAGAGATAATGAAGAAAAGTAAGCAAAACAGATAAAAAACGTTACGGGAATGCTTGCAGGGTTGTCCGTATTGTGCTTCCGCCGATGCCCATGGTATCTTGAGCGCATAGTGATGTACGCGTGGTGTAAATCTTGCCACTATAGTGGGCGGGTGGCGGAAGCCGAACTGCTATTTCCATTCCGGGAGTGGTCGAACTTCAGAGGGAAACTGTTTCTGGCCCCTGGTGTTCGGCTGGCGAGCCGCTCCGTCGTCTTTATCGCCTGGTGGCCACCTCCCCTTGTGCTCGGCGTTAAGCTTGCCTGCCTGCTTGAAGACCCAACAGTTTCTGTTGGTATGATTGGCTGGCTTATCAGGGTGACCGTGAATCTAACAAGGTTGGTCCAATATCCTGTCAAGGGTGGATGGTCCATCCTGGTTTGCCTTTAATGGCTTCTTCCGTTGCCCGGGTTTCAAATTGTGAAATCCGGCGTTGACCGCTGTGTCGCATAATCTTTCATTATTATTGCGACTATTGTATTCGGGTCGTCGTGGCTTGCCGTTGTCGTCTCGGATTTCGGAAGTGCCCGGGTCGCTAGCGTTGTTGCTTTTACGAGCGAGCCAGTTGTCTTCTCCCACGCAAAAGCGAGTCATTAGAGCGGTAAGGGTTGTCATGGATTTAGGTCCTTCCTGGCCGAGGTGACGCGCTAGCCATTCATCTCGGACGCTATGTTTGAAGGCCGCAAGGGCCTCCGCGTCCGTACAGTCGACAATTTGGTTCTTTTCGACTAAGAACCTAGTCCAGAGCTGCCTGGCTGACTCGCCTGGCTCCTAGACAATGTGACTCAAGTCATCGGCATCTGGTGGCCGGACATATGTTCCTTGGAAGTTGTCCCGAAAGGCGTCTTCCAAATCTTCCCAGTTGCCAATAGAATTTTCTGGCAAACTATTTAGCCAGTACCAAGCTGGCCCTTTGAGCATGGGAGGTAGGTATTTAATGGCATGAAGGTCGTCTCCGTGAGCCATGTGAATATGGAGGAGGTAATCCTCAATCCATACCGCGGGATCTGTTGTTCCATCATATGATTCGATGTTAATGGGTTTAAACCCGTCTGGGAATTCATGCTCCATTACCTCGTCAGTGAAGCAGAGAAGGTGTGCGGCTCCTCTATGTTGGGCCACACTATGAAGCACCTCCGACGGACTCTGCTTACGGTTTTCGGACCAGGCATGGTCGGGTCTGTTGTGTCCAAATAGATAACCGTCGTCACTGGTCAGGGCATGTCCCCGCGATCTGGGTGTCGATTTTGTGTGTCCTGTTCTGCCCTCCAGGTCTGGTTGGATGTTGCGAGTGTTCCCCCGAGCTGCTTTATTCTTGCTTGGACGGCCGGATGGGTTGGTATGGTGCTCTGCTTGGGCTGCTGCTTTGTCCGAACCGAACTGTGGTCGGTCCACCGCATTATTCGATGGTGGTGTGGGCTCCAACGCCCTGCGATCGTATTGAGGGAGCCACCTACTCTTGGGGTGGCTTTTGTCTGGGCCGCTAAGGCCGTATTCTTCGGCGGCCAGGACCTCGGTCCATCTATCATTGAGCAAATCTTGGCTTGCTTGAAGCTGCAGCTGCTTCTTTCCTAGGCTCCTTGCAGTGGCTATGAGCCGGCGTTTAAAGCGCTCCTGCTCGAGAGGTTCCTTAGGCACGATAAAATCCTCATTGCCGAGGATCTCCTCTTCCTCAGAGAGTGGGAGATAATTGCCGTCCTCCAAGTCTCCATATGTGGCCTGTTCATCAGGGCTATCTTGCCCGCTTTCCTGTTCCTCCTGTTCGGATTCTACCTCAACAGGGTCTTCATTGTCCAGAGTGTTGTCTTCTCTGGTGCTAGCAGTGTTTTCTCTTGAGCGATGTGACTTAGAGCGGCGTCGTGGGCGCCGGTGTTCGAATTGTGTACCAAGAGGTTTATCCTCGACTGGATCCTCCTTGTCATCGTCGAGAGCGTCGTAAGGTGTGTCTATCATACACACGTCATACCAGGAAGTGGTCATCCCGTGTCTAGCGGGTAGTAAGCTCTGGCCTTGCCCCTCATCATCGTCCATACCGTCGATGCCTTCAGAGCAGGGGTCAGGCGTGTTGGTTGGGTCTTCAACAGTGGCTATGAAGTGGGTGGCGGGTGGGAAGCAAAATTCTCCATCATCCGCCGCAATTTCGAACCGAACATAGTTCGGCGGTGAGTCGCCTACCAGAGATAGGTTTTTTAGTGAGTTTAGTACATCGCCCATGGGCGAGTGTTGGAAGACGTCTGCGGCACTGAACTTGAAGATCGATAACCGATCGAGTTCGGTATCCGCGGACTCGGATGGTTCGGAACCTATCGCCGGAGACGAGCCCGGGGTTCCGTTGATGCAAATATCGTATGAAGTGGAATCTGTGTGCGGCTCCAACGCCGCGGGATCAGCAGTCTCCGTGACAGGGTTGAGCTTCCCATCTTCGGATGACTCGATCTGCTCCAGATCTAAGGCCGGAGTGGTTGCAGGAGCTATCTCCTGGATGGGGCCCAATGACCGGTTTAGGCCATGCTCATCGGGGCGAAGGGGAGCGGTGGCCGCAATCTCGAATCCGTTGAAGATCAAGTCTCCACGGATGTCCGCGACGTAGTTCAAGCTTCCGAATCTGACCTGATGGCCAGGGGCGTAGCTATCGATCTGCTCCAGATGGCCGACCGAGTTGGCCCGCAGTACGAAGCCGCCGAATATGAAGATTTGTCCGGGGAGGAAGGTTCCTCCTTGGACAGCGTCGTTGTGGACGATTGAAGGGGCCATCGAACCTTTCGTCGACGGCACAGTGGAACTCTCAATGAAAGAACCAATGTCGGTGTCAAAACCGGCGGATCTCGGGTAGGGGGTCCCGAACTGTGCATCTAGGATCGATGGTAACAGGAGACGAGGGACACGATGTTTACCCAGGTTCGGGCCCTCTCTATGGAGGTAATACCCTACTTCCTGCTTGATTGATCTTGATGAATATGAGTGTTACAAGAGTTGATCTACCACGAGATCATAATGGTTGAACCCTAGAAGTCTAACCTATGTGAATATCGTAATGAGTATATCTATCCGGACTACGCTCTCCGGTTTATATAGACACCGGAGAGATCTAGGGTTACATGGAGTCGGTTACATCAAAGGGAATCTACATAGTCGGTTGCCAAGCTTGTCTTCCACGCCAAGCAGAGTCCAATCCAGACACGGGTACAGTCTTCGGTCTTCATGTCTTCACAGCCCATCAATCCAGCCCAAAGGATAATAGGCCAGACGCCCGAGGACCCCTTAGTCCAGGACTCCCTCACATAGTAACAAGTGACAATAAATTTCAGCATGTAGTAATGATTTTTCCTTACCAATTTCCACTTACCAAGAGCGCTTCACTCCCCGGCAACGGCGCCAGAAAATAGCCTTGATGACCCACAAGTATATGGGATCAATTTTACTCTTTTCGATAAGTAAGAGTATCAAACCCAACGAGGAGCAGAAGGAAAGGACAAGTGGTTTTCAGCAAGGTATTCTCTACAAGCACTGAAATTATAAGTAGCGAGTAGTTTGATAGCAAGATAATTTGTAACGAGCAAGATAGATATAGCAACAAAAGTGCAGCAAGGTAGCCCAATCATTTTGAGGCAAAGTACAGGACAAAACGGTCTCTTATAAGAAGCAAAGCGTTCTTGAGGGTACACGGGAATTTCATCTAGTCAATTTCATCATGTTGGTTTGATTTGTGTTCACTACTTTGATAATTTGATATGTGGGTGGACCAGTGCTTAGGTGATGTTCTTACTTGAGCAAACCTCCTACTTATTATTAACCCCCTCGCAAGCATCCGCAACTACGAGAAAAGTATTAAGAATAAATTCTAACCATAGCATTAAACTTTTGGATCAGTCGGTCCCTTACGGAATAGCGCATAAAGTAGGGTTTAAGATTCTATCACTCTCGCAACCCATCATCTAATAACTACTCCACAATGCATTCCGTTAGGCCCAAATATGGTGAAGTGTCATGTAGTCGACGTTCACATGACACCACTAAGGGAATCACAACATACATACTATCAAAATATCGAACACATATCAAGTTCACATGATTACTTGCAACAAGATTTCTCCCGTGACCTCAAGAACAAAAGTGACTACTCACAAATGATAATCGTGCTCAAGATCAGAGGTGTATTAAATTGCATATTGGATCTGAACATATAATCTTCCACCAAATAAACCATATAGTAATCAACTACAAGATATAATCAACACTACTAGTCACCCACAAGCACCAATCTATAGTTCCGGTACAAAGATTGAACACAAGAGATGAACTAGGGTTTGAGAGGAGATGGTTCTATTGAAGATGTTGATGGAGATTGCCCTCCCCGAGATGGGAGAGTTGTTGGTGATGATGATGATGATGGTGATGGGGGAGTTGTTGCTAGGGAACTCTGCCTGGATCCAAGAAGCCCCCCTCGACGTCGAGGCTCTCCCCATTCACGGGGCGGCGCATTTCCGTGTGAGTGCCTGCAGCGTCCTCCTGCGGCAGTCGTCGACTCAGTATTGATTGGCTCCTGTGGCATCTTCGCTCCCTGTTGTCCGCCGCTGCAAGCGATCCAGTCGTTCGCGGCTCCAGCGGTGGGTGAAGCATGCGGTGGCTCGTCAGTCGGCCACCCCACAAATCGCGGCGATTGAGCCCGATGAATCCCTCTATGGGTTGTTCGATCTGCCGACTGGCCATTCGGATACGCTTTCCGAGTGCGATAGCAATGATCCCGTGGCGGAGGTCCTCTTGGTTGACTCCCAGCATAGTTTGCCCGGATTCCGTCGCGGCAACGGCGACAGCGGTGGCCCGTCGCACCATGATGAGTATTATCCCCAATCCTTCACTGCAGAGCAGAGGGAGGAGCTGCATCGCAGAAACGTTCAGGCTCTCCAGACCCCCATCATTGGGGAGACCTCCGAGGCTCGGGCTTTGGAGGCTGCGCTCTTGGCCACCCTGGCTGAGCGTATGCCCCTGGAGAATCTTCAGCAGGCACTCGACAACCGTGCCCGCCGGCAAATTTCAGGTTCCAGTCGATGGTCGCGACAGCTTTTGCTGACTGAACCCCGAGAAGAGTGCCAGGTATACCGTACCCCGATCCAGAATGTCGTAGCAGCTGCACATATTGCAGATTCAATTCAGTCATCCCATTCAGAGGCTGGCAGAGGGTTGCAGCAAATTCGGGCACTGCTCGGAGCGGTCGGGGAACAGAACTCGGTTGTTTCTCAGTCGCGCAACAGGATGCACAGCAGGTCCGTTGTAGCGGATACAGTTCAGTCGGCACACATCCCAAGATCGCCTCCGCGGCGTGAAGATCGTGGTTATCGCCAGGACCAGTACCTTGGTCGAGGGCACGAGTAGTTTGATCCTTGATACCATCGTGATGACCACCATTGAGTGCCTACTCCCCCTCCGAGGGTGTAGCGACCAGACCTCAAATAGTCTGTGCTGCTGTGCACCAGTGTCATCCCTAGATCAGTAATGCTGACACGCACAGTACAAACCGAGGATTTATAACAGAGTAGCAATCACACACTTATTACATCGAATATCTCCAAAGAGAAATAAGTATGAAAATATGGCTTAAGGCCATCTAAATACGATAACAGCGGAAGACTTGGAAGATAAGTGAGTCCATCAACTCCAACGGCATCACTGAGTATAAGACCACGACCTAAAGCACCTTACTCGTCGTCTGAAAAGTCTGCAACATGAAACGTTGCAGCCCGAAAATGGGTCAGCACATAGAATATGCTGGCAAAATAACACATAGAGAGTAATGAACATAATAATGCTATACTACATGCATATATGGCTGGTGGAAAGCTCTATGGTTAAAGTTTTGCGAAAAGCCAATTTTTCCCTACTGCAAAGGAATAAATTTTATTTAACTATCATGGTGGTTGTGAAACATTGAGATGGTTGACAGCATCTCAATCCCAATTAAATGTCATCATTAACCCAACAAAATTAATTAAAAGTAACATGGTGATGAGATTCACACGATAATCCAGGTACTAGATACTCAAGTTGTCCATAACCGGGGACACGGCTAACCATGATTAGTTTGTACACTCTGCAGAGGTTTACGCACTTTTCCCCATAAGACTCGATCGCCTCCGCTTGATTCTCGCACTACATGATGTTTGAGAAACGGATGACCGAGACACAGTCTTTCAGAAACAATCACTCTTTACTCCGGATGGACAGTTACACCTACTTTCCCCTACATCTGCTAGCCCACCTCTTCAAGAGATCATGTAACCTACTCAACTATGCTAGAGCCCATAATAGCTTGTGGCTGCACACGGAAGTTTCTAGCATGAATAATCTTATGATCCCTTTGAGCCTGGGTGGCGGTCCTTATACAAACAGACAACACTGGGTTCTCCAGGTGCCTCAATCCACCCAGATGTGAGTTTTAGTTGCCACCTTAAGTAAACCATTATTAACAATCTCACATCTATCATGAATTTCACTCAAACCCAATCCACGTCTACGAGCATAGCATGGCAATATAATAGCAACGTAGAAGTAACTCCCAGGGGTTTGATAAAAAAACAGGTAATAGGTACTACCTCAACTACTTCCCAATACCCACAATTTAATTAGATCCTAACCATGCAATGTTTGAGGATTGATCTAATACAATAAAAACTGGGTATGGAAAGGTATGATCAAAGTGTTACTTGCCTTGCTGATGATCCGCGAAACCTAGCGATTCGAAGTAACAAGCGGCACACTCCGGGTACTCTATCGCAAACAAACAAGCAAACAATAAGTACTCATCTAATGCACAGGTAAAACTCGAATGAAAGATCCAACCAGAAAGTTCAACTTAAGAACTCCGGTTTGCAAAAAGAATCAACTCGAAGGAAGCAACAAAAGTCAAACGGCGAAAGAAACAAGCTTCGTTTACTAATCTGGATCTAGGTCAAATTTTACAGTACCAAAAACTTGTTTGAGTAGGCTAAACGGAAAGAGAATTTCGAGACGAAACTCTAGGCGCTTGAATCGCCTGATTCCGATAAACGAGCGAAAAGTTAAACGAAAACGAAGATCCGATCAGAAATCGAGATCTGAAATAATCGGGAAAATTACGACGAAAAAGAAAACGGACGAACGGTTAAAGAACGGACGTCCGTTAACAGAGAAAATCCGACGAACACGTTCGTTAAAACGAACGGATCGGTGAACGTTCACTAAATAATAAAACCGAAGAAATAAACCGATCTAGAGTTTTAAAAAAAACGAACATTTTTTTTTAATAAACCGGCAAACGACGGCGAGGTGGTACCTCGTCGGGACGGGGCTCCGGCGGGGCTCGGCTGGGCTCCGGCGAGGGGTGGCAAGGGGGCGGCGAGG
>NC_057814.1:322128559-322136575 GCF_018294505.1 Triticum aestivum | reverse complement strand
CCGGACACGGGCGCGGCGGCGCTGGCGTGCTCGCGAAGGAGACGCGCAGCTGGGCCGGCTGCTCGGCTGGGCCTCGGCCCGGTCGGGCGCGGCACGTTTTTTTTTAAACATTCCGCCGAAAAATTCATAGAAAAATAAATAAAAATCCAAAAAAAGATAAAACAAATTTTTCCCGTCTAGTTAAAATAATTAGAACAGGGTGAACATTTTTTTGATACAAAATGCAGTTTTGAAAACGTGCAATATTTTTAATGCAATTAAAATTGCAAATAAAATCCGAATAAAATCCAATATATGATTTTAATATTTTTCCTCCGATATTTCCATTGTTTTGGAGAAGTCATATTTTCTCCTCTCATTTATTTTTAAATGAAATATTTTCCCGGAGAGAAAATAATTGAAACCAAAATCCTCGTTTTATTATTTGATGAAAATCAAATATGAAAAATCGAGAAAATCCCCAACTCTCTCCGAGGGTCCTTGAGTTGCTTAGGATTTATCGAGGATTTGTCAAATGCAATAAAAAAATATGATATGCAATGATGATCTATGTATAACATTCCAAATTGAAAATTTGGGATGTTACAAACCTACCCCCCTTAAGATGAATCTCGCCCTCGAGATTCGGGTTGGCTAGAAAACAGGTGGGAGTGGTCCTTCCGTAGATCTTCCTCTTGCTCCCAGGTGGCTTCATCTTCCGTGTGGTGACTCCACTGGACTATGCAAAACTTGATAACCTTACTGCGGGTAACTCGGCTGGCATACTCAAGAATCTTAACTGGTTTCTCCTCATAGGTCAAATCACTTTCCAGCTGAATCGCTTCCAGCGGCACGGTATCTCTCAGCGGTATCTCAACCATCTCTGCGTGGCACTTCTTCAACTAGGAAACGTGAAATACATCATGAACTCCTGACAATCCTTCGGGTAATTCCAGCTTGTAGGCAACTTCTCCCATACGTTCCAAAACTCTGTATGGTCCGATAAAATGGGGCGCTAACTTTCCCTTAACTCCAAAGCGCTTCACTCCTCTGAGTGGTGATACTCGAAGATACACTCTGTCTCCGACTTCGTGGACTGTCTCCTTTCGTTTATAATCCGCATAACTCTTCTGCCTGGACTGGGCTACCTTGAGCCTATCGCGAATCAACCTCACTTTCTGTTCAGACTCCTTAATCAAATTGGGTCCAAACAACTGACGGTCTCCAACTTCGTCCCATAACAACGGTGTTCTACACCTCCTTCCGTACAAAGCTTCGAAAGGGGCCATCTTCAAACTGGTTTGATAACTGTTGTTGTAAGAAAACTCTGCATCTGGCAAATTGTCGTCCCAACTAGATCCATAATCTAGTGCACAAGCTCTCAACATGTCCTCCAAAATTTGATTGACTCTCTCGGTCTGTCCATCTGTCTGTGGGTTAAAGGTTGTACTAAATTCTAGCCTGGTTCCCAATGTTTCATGTAACTGCTTCCAAAACTTCGAGGTAAACTGGGTTCCTCTGTCTGATACAATGGTCCTCGGAACTCCATGCAAACATACGATCCTGGTCATGTATATCTTTGCCAACTTAGCACTGGTGTAAGTGGTCTTCACTGGAATGAAATGAGCCACTTTCGTCAAACGGTCGACTACAACCCATATTGAGTCATAGCCTGAACGAGTCCTTTGCAATCCCGAGATAAAATCCATGCCTATTTTATCCCACTTCCATTCGGGTATCGGGAATGGTTGTAGCAATCCTGCTGGCTTCTGATGCTCTGCCTTCACTCTCTCACATACATCACAAACTGCTACATACTCCGCAATATCCTTCTTCATTCCGGTCCACCAGAAAGTATTCTTCAGATCCAAATACATATTGGTATTCCCTGGGTGAATCGAGTACGGTGAATCATGGGCTTCTTGCAAAATCAACTTCCTGATCTCCGGATCATTTGGCACATAAACGCGGTCCTCAAACCATAAGGTATCGTGCTCATCCTCACGAAATCCCTTGGCTTTTCCTTTGCTCATCTTCTCCTTTATCTCGTCAATCTCCTTGTCTGTCTTCTGAGCTTCTCTAGTCCTTTCCATCAAGGTAGACTGAATCTCCAGTGTCGCTAAATAGCCTCTTGGGACTATCTCCAAACATAGCTCGCGAAGGTCCTCGGCTAACTCCTGAGGTAACTCTCCTGTCATGAGGGTGTTGACATGACTCTTGCGGCTCAACGCGTCTGCTACTACGTTAGCCTTTCCTGGGTGATAATGCAATCTCATATCATAATCCTTAATAAGCTCCAACCATCTCCTCTGTCTGAGATTTAACTCCTTCTGCGTGAAAATATACTTCAAACTCTTGTGATCCTTGTACACCTCACAATGGTTTCCGATAAGAAAATGTCTCCATGTCTTCAACGCATGCACCACGGCTGCTAACTCCAAATCATGCGTAGCATAATTCTTCTCATGGGGTTTAAGTTGTCGTGAAGCATATGACACAACTCTTCCTTCCTGCATAAGCACTGCTCCAAGTCCTCGACGAGAAGCGTCGCAATAAACTTCATAATCCTTGCGTTGATCTGGCAGAATCAACACTGGTGATGTAACCAATCGTTTCTTCAACTCTTGGAAACTAGCTTCACAATCCTCAGTCCAGTTGAATTTGGTGTCCTTCTTCAATAGCTCAGTCATGGGCTTAGCGATCTTCGTGAAATTCTCGATGAACCTCCGGTAGTATCCGGCAAGTCCAAGAAAACTCCGGATCTCTCCAACTGACGTGGGTGATTCCCAACTTGTCACTGTGTCAACTTTGGCAGGGTCTACTGCTATTCCTTCTCCAGAAATAACATGTCCGAGGAATCCAACTTCCTTCAGCCAAAATTCACATTTGCTGAACTTGGCATATAACTGATGTTCTCTGAGCTACTCAAGTACCAATCGCAAATGCTCGTCATGCTCTTCCTCATTCTTGGAAAATACTAAAATATCGTCAATGAACACCACGACGAACTTATCCAAAAACTCCATAAACACTTTGTTCATCAGGTTCATGAAATAGGTAGGTGCGTTAGTCAGACCAAATGACATAACGGTATACTCATACAGTCCATATCTGGTGGTAAAAGTCGTCTTAGGTATATCCTGCTCTCGAATCTTTAACTGATGGTATCCTGATCGTAGATCGATCTTGGAAAATACTTTAGCTCCTTGTAGGCGGTCAAACAAATCATTGATCATCGGCATTGGGTACTTGTTTTTGATGGTCACTTCATTCAATCCACGGTAATCAACAACCATCCTCAATGATCCATCTTTCTTCTCCACTAGAAGTACTGGTGATCCCCAAGGTGACGAACTTGGGCGAATATAGCCTTTATCCAATAACTCCTTAATCTGCTTCTTAATTTCCTCCAAATCTTTTGCGGGCATCCTGTACGGTCTCTTAGATATTGGCCCTGTGCCTGGCAAAATTTCAATCAAGAACTCAATTTCTCTATCTGGTGGCATGCCTGGCAACTCTTCTGGAAATACATCCGGGTAATCCTTCACCACTGGTACTTCCTCCTGTACAACTCCTGATAAGGAATTCACTTGAGTCCTCTTCGACATATGCCGGGATACATACTTGATCCTTTTTCCTTCTGGGGTGGTAAGCAAAATCGACTTACTGGCGCAATCGATGTTTCCTCCATACATCGATAGCCAATCCATTCCCAAAATCACATCCAAACCTTGCGACTCCAAAATTATTAGGTCTGAGGGGAAAACATGCCTACCAATGGCCAATGGCATCTGAAAACATCCTTGGCTTGCCATATACTCTGCTCCTGGCAAGGTTACTAGCATAGGTGTTCTGAGAACTTTGGTGGGAAACTTAAACTTATCCACAAATCCCCTTGATATGTATGAATGCGATGCACCAGTATCGAAAAGAACGATTGCAGTAAATGACTTAACCAAAAACTTACCTATTACTGCATCAGGCTGTGCTTCAACCTCCTCCACGCTCACGTGGTTCACATGTCCTTTATTGAAAGGGTTCGGCTTCTTCCCAGAGCTTCCATTGCCATTACCATTCTGGGCTTCAGGACAATCAGTTGCATAGTGTCCAGTCTTCTGGCACTTGAAATAGGTAACGTGACTCAGATCCCTCTTGGCTGGGGTAGATGGGTTATTACGGTTCTGTCTGTTGGTTCCTCCATTCTCATTACCATTCTTGGAGTCATTATGGTTGTGCGAACTACCTCCTCCATGGGTATGCTGAAACTGTCCTCCCGGTTTCGGGGCAAATCGTGGCTTCTGCTGGGCTCCAGAATTATACTTCCCTTGTCCATACTTCCTCTTACGGTTTTCAATCTGCTGCTGCTTTCCTTCAATCATAAGTGCTCTATCTACCAACTCCTGGTAGTTGTTGAAGGTTGCTACCATCAACTGCATACTCAGTTCATCATTCAGTCCTTCCAAAAATTTCTCCTGCTTGGCTGCATCTGTAGCAACGTCATCTGGTGCATAACGTGCTAACTTACTGAAATCCTCCACATACTGGCCTACGGTGCGTCCTCCTTGGCGTAGGTTGCGAAACTCACGCTTCTTCATAGCCATAGCTCCTGCTGAAACATGAGCTGTACGGAAAGCTTGCTGAAACTGGTCCCATGTGACAGTGTCAATAGGGTGTGTGGCGGTATAATTCTCCCACCATGATGTTGCGGGTCCATCAAGCTGATGTGCGGCAAAACGCACTCTTTCCGCATCTGTGCATCCTGCAGTGGTCAACTCCCTTCCAACTTTGCGGAGCCAATCATCTGCAACAATCGGCTCGGTGCTACTGGAAAACACCGGCGGGTTTAGCCTCAAGAAACGGGATAAGTGATCAATAGGTGGTGGTGGTGGTGGGTTGTTGTTGTTGTTGTTGTTGCCTTGGTTCTGCACTAACACTTGCATCAGGGCATTCTGTTGCTGAATCAACTGGGTGATCTCCGGTGGGAAAACAAATCCGGTGTCGCGTCTCGGAGGCATCTGATGGGTTAGAAAAGATGAGAGTTAAGAATAAAATGAGGTCTAGAGGGAAAACACTACCCATATGCTCATGAGACAAATACAATCAATATCACTCAATCAATTCAAACAAGGCATAACATCGATCTAACTAGCGTTACAAAGTGCTTGAACTATACTATTAAATGGGGAAAAACTACTACTGATATGGTGGTCTACTAGAAATTCTGATCAGTTGAAGACTCCATGATGTCTGCTCCAGCTTCATCAACAAAGTCATCTTCACTTGGTTTCGAGTCGGTGTCGTCGATGATGATGTAGTTATCCGGGCAAGTGCATTCATCATCTTCTGCTTTTGGCACTGGATTTCCCATGAATACTCCAATCTTCTTCTCCAGGTCGTCATTCTTCCCTACTAATGCGACGATTTCCTCCAAATAATCCTCGCGTGTAGCCTTGAGTTCTTCCTCCAGCTCCTTGATCTTTGTCAATGCCTTCTTCAGTTCTTCCTTGTCTGAGCACATCTGGTTCTCCTGACGACGAATATGTTGGTTTTGCTCCTAGATGAAAGCTGCAATTGATCCATCCTTCTTGGTTCTGATCATCTCCCATTGCGCGTCTCGGCGTCCACAAATCTGATAAATAGTATCCTTAAGCTCCCTGTGGTAGACTTCTCCAATGCTTCCCATAGCGATGTGGGCAGCCATGCTCTTCCCTAAACTCCAGGTTGGTGCTTCGAAAACCAATCTTATGGGTTCAGTAACTGGCACAAACGTCCTTCCTGGAATGTGAACTTGAATCTTCCAGCTCTCCTCTTCGGGTAATGTGGCGTTGTAGGTTCCGGTGATGCTTGGTATTCCTATGTTCAAGTACTTAGTGACTTCCTTCAAGTGTCGTCCAAAAGGCGTGTCCTCATCTGGTTGCATGAACTTGCTCCTTGCATCCGCCATTCCTAAAAGAGTAGAAGGTGGAGAGGGGTCAGAAATGAGAAGAGAGAAGTGTTCTAGGGCTTAAGCTTAGTGGTCGTGTCCTATAGTCAGCGTGTGCTCTGATACCACCTTTGTAGCGACCAGACCTCAAATAGTTTGTGCTGCTGTGCACCGGTGTCATCCCTGGATCAGTAATGCCGACACGCACAGTACAAACGGAGGATTTATAACAGAGTAGCAATCACACACTTGTTACATCGAATATCTCTAAAGAGAAATAAGTATGAAAATATGGCTTAAGGCCATCTAAATACGATAACAGCGGAAGACTTGGAAGATAAGTGAGTCCATCAACTCCAACGGCATCACTGAGTATAAGACCACGACCTAAAGCACCTTACTCGTCGTCTGAAAAGTCTGCAACATGAAACGTTGCAGCCCGAAAACGGGTCAGCACATAGAATATGCTGGCAAAATAACACATAGAGAGTAATGAACATAATAATGCTATACTACATGCATATATGGCTGGTGGAAAGCTCTATGGTTAAAGTTTTGCGAAAAGCCAATTTTCCCTACTGCAAAGGAATAAATTTTATTTAACTATCATGGTGGTTGTGAAACATTGAGATGGTTGACAGCATCTCAATCCCAATTAAATGTCATCATTAACCCAACAAAATTAATTAAAAGTAACATGGTGATGAGATTCACACGATAATCCAGGTACTAGATACTCAAGTTGTCCATAACCGGGGACACGGCTAACCATGATTAGTTTGTACACTCTGCAGAGGTTTGCGCACTTTTCCCCACAAGACTCGATCGCCTCCGCTTGATTCTCGCACTACATGATGTTTGAGAAACGGATGACCGAGACACAGTCTTTCAGAAACAATCACTCTTTACTCCGGATGGACAGTTACACCTACTTTCCCCTACATCTGCTAGCCCACCTCTTCAAGAGATCATGTAACCTACTCAACTATGCTAGAGCCCATAATAGCTTGTGGCTGCACACGGAAGTTTCTAGCATGAATAATCTTATGATCCCTTTGAGCCTGGGTGGCGGTCCTTATACAAACAGACAACAGTGGGTTGCCTCAATCCACCCAGATGTGAGTTTTAGTTGCCACCTTAAGTAAACCATTATTAACAATCTCACATATGTCATGAATTTGCTCAAACCCAATCCACGTCTACGAGCATAGCATGGCAATATAATAGCAACGTAGAAGTAACTCCCAGGGGTTTGATAAAAAAACAGGTAATAGGTACTACCTCAACTACTTCCCAATACCCACAATTTAATTAGATCCTAACCATGCAATGTTTGAGGATTGATCTAATGCAATAAAAACTGGGTATGGAAAGGTATGATCAAAGTGTTACTTGCCTTGCTGATGATCCGCGAAACCTAGCGATTCGAAGTAACAAGCGGCACACTCCGGGTACTCTATCGCAAACAAACAAGCAAACAATAAGTACTCATCTAATGCACAGGTAAAACTCGAATGAAAGATCCAACCAGAAAGTTCAACTTAAGAACTCCGATTTGCAAAAAGAATCAACTCGAACGAAGCAACGAAAGTCAAACGGCGAAAGAAACAAGCTTCGTTTACTAATCTGGATCTAGGTCAAATTTTACAGTAGCAAAAACTTGTTTGAGTAGGCTAAACGGAAAGAGAATTTCGAGACGAAACTCTAGGCGCTTGAATCGCCTGATTCCGATAAACGAGCGAAAAGTTAAACGAAAACGAAGATCCGATCTGAAATCGAGATCTGAAATAATCGGGAAAATTCCGACGAAAAAGAAAATTGACGAACGCTTAAAGAATGGACGTCCGTTAACAGAGAAAATCCGACGAACACGTTCGTTAAAACGAACGGATCGGTGAACGTTCACTAAATAATAAAACCGAAGAAATAAACCGATCTAGAGTTTAAAAAAACGAATGTTTTTTTAATAAACCGGCAAACGACAGCGAGGTGGTACCTCGTCGGGACGGGGCTCCGGCGGGGCTCGGCTGGGCTCCGGCGAGGGGTGGCGAGGGGGCGGCGAGGGCGGCGGGGTGCGGCGGGTCTTGGGGCGGCGAGGGGCGGCGAACGGCGGC